>NC_030433.2:20451398-20586398 GCF_001660625.3 Ictalurus punctatus
GTTGTTATTATTATTATTATTACAATTAGTAGTCGTCGTCGTAGTAAAGAATCTGAATATAATTTTGAATGCTTAACAATGTTTCCAATATGTACGCAGTGAATGCAAATGTCCAAAGTGTGCGTAGTGTATGAATGTGTATGTGATGCGATGTATTGGCACCCTGTAGGATAAGCCGGATAGATGGATGGACGGATAAAAAAATATAATAAAATAAATAGATGCCTTGCTTGAGGGGAGCCATTACTAACCAGAAGTGGTTTCTTTTCGGGAAAAAAGGCTACAGTAGATTGCAAAAATAATAATATAGAGACAACAACAACAACAATGATAATAATAATAATAAATGTGGCATGGTGGCTTAGTGGTTAGCACGTTCGCCTCACACCTCCAGGGTTGGGGATTCGATTCACACCGTGTCCCTGTGTGTGCGGGGTTTGCATGTTCTCCCCGTGCTGCAGGGGTTTCCTCCGGGTACTCCGGTTTCCTCCCCCAGTCCAAAGAAATGCATGGTAGGCTGATTGGCATGTCTAAAGTGTGTGTATGTGATTGTGCCTTGTGATGGATTGGCACCCTGTCCAGGGTGTACCCCGCCTTGTGCCCGATGCTCCCTGGGATAGGCTCTAGGTTCCCCGTGACCCTGAAAAGGATTAAGCAGTATAGAAGATGGATGGATGGATGGATAATAATAAATCTCTATATTATTCGTACTTTTATTTTGAAAAGGACAGGCTATTATACAGTTATTATTGTTGTACATTTTGTTATAGAATCTGTACAGAATTTTGTATTGAACATAGTATTTTGACTACTTGCCGATTATACAGCTCTGACCGAGCGATCTTTTTCTCAGCAGTAAACTGAAGGTGCCCTTTAGAGTTTAGGCTGAGGTCTAATCAAACATATTTAAATACATTTAATTCTGAAATATCTTCAGGATCGTGGAGAATCTGGAGCTCTGGAGTGCCAATCCATCGCAGGGCACAATCATACACATTCCCACACCCATTCATACACTACTGACACTTTGGACATGCCAATCAGCCTACCATGCATGTCTTTGGACTGGGGGAGGAAACCGGAGTACCCGGAGGAAACCCCCGCAGCACGGTGGGAATCGAACCTCCAACCCTGGAGGTGTGATGCGAACGTGCTAACCACTAAGCCACCGTGCGCCATAATATTGAAATATAATGAACATGTTTAAAAGTTAATCTACACTTCAGCAGCAACCGTGGTTAATAATAATGATCTCATCTTTAAACAAGTGTACACAGTTTTCCTGCTGTCTTAAATGTATTCAATCAGACAAGAAGTTTGCATCTTTAGCTTGACGCTGAATCTTAAGGAAGCCCGTCATTTAAAAAGCGGTAAATGGTAAACTTATATCGTGCTTTCATCCAAAGCGCTTTACACTGGGTCTCATTCACCCATTCACACAGGCGCTAACTTGCCGCTGGGAGCAACTTTGGGGTTCAGTGGGCCGGGAATCGAACCGCCAACGCTACGATTAGTGGACAACCCGCTCTACCACCTGATCCACAGCCGCCCAGCAAAAATATTTTGCGTAATCTCCTTCAAACCAAATAAGTGACCCCATCGCATCAACTCATGCAGAGTATCCTCCAAAAACTTTAACCCCTTCAGCTCTGATGGTTTTGTGTGTGGTAAAGAAAACGTCCTCTGCTTTTTCCTTCTTTTTTTTTTTATTTTTTTATTTTTAAATACACTCAAAAGGTGGAAATGAATGGCGTTTCATGTCCAGTGCTTGTAACATGGTTGACGGTCTTAATTTTGTAAAGAAAATATATATAAGTATCTATATCCATATGATATATGATATCCATATTATGGATATAAATATCCATAAATATCTGGACAGTCCAACGACATGTTCGTCTGGACAAAATCAACTATACTTATGGATCATGTTTAACTGTTTTGCATTAAATATCCTTTAAAATTACTTCATGAGCACTTAATTATTGTAGAAACACAATCCTTTATTCAACAGCAGTGAATTAAAACAATTTAAAAAAAAAAAGAAAAGCATTAACGGAACATCCCAAAACCATTTACAAAAACAAATTTCACAACGTGAGGTGCTCAAAAAATAAAAATGAGGGGGGAAAAAAATTAATAAAAATCAAACGAATATTCACCCAAATAAAGGGACAAAAACCTGATTAAAATACAAACCTGTGGTGTAAAAACACTGCTTCCGAGATCCCAGTAAAAGTGAAATATTTTCTTGAAAGGGATGATGCTGTAGGTTAATGCTTAAAATCAGATTTTGCACTTAAAGATGACTGGCTTTCTTTTGAATTAAATAAACACGTTACACAACACAGACCCAAGAGTCCATTTCCATTACATAACATAACATAACATAACATAACACTTTGTATAAGAAGTCAGTAACATCTGTATTCCTGCTCTGTTAAGAAACCGAATCGATTACACAAACGAACATAGAAACATGGCGTTCTTTCCAATTACGGACACTTTGAACATTACAACCTTATCGATCGTATCTTTACATTCGGACGGTTCTGATCTTTGGTTGAAGATAAAAGCTGGTGTTTACTGACAGGTCGGGATTTACAAAACATCTTCCGGTGTGAGAAACTAATGCGTTCAATTCATTATCCCGTGCGTGCGCTGTTCTGTTAGAGAGCGGTGCACACGTGGACCCACGTTCCAGCGGACGCGTGACTGAACGGTCCGCCTTGTTGTTCAAGCGCTCGTTAAAGGCAGCAGCAAACTAAACTCCGTCCCATTCGAAATCACAGACACGTTTCAAGTCGAACACGGAAGAATTCGTTTATCCAGATGTTACAGATCGCTATTGCACCGGTTGGTGTAAACAAAATAAACTATTATATTTTTCCCCTGAAATGATCGGGGATCGGTTGAGACATGTTCGGCGTTTGCGTTTATGAGGTCAGTGTAGATAAGAGTAAAGGGAAGCTTATGGATAACGGTTTAGCGGTGTGCAAAGTGCGTGTCTTCTGTCTAAGGACAGGTTCATAAAATAAAAACATGTGGCATGCAGTCAGAAATAATGCAGTAGAGGCGTGTAGGTGTCGTGATGCTAAACAAGTGGCCATTTGCTTCCATTTTTTTTTTTGTTTTTTTTTAAATCTCATAGTTCCGGTTCAAAACTACAGACGCAAACTTACAGCAAACAGGAAACACATCCTCACTGACTGACTACATTAGGAAGGAAAAAAAAAAAAAAGAAACACTGTGTAGATTGAATATTTTGGACAAAATATTCCTTTAATGTAAAAGCTCATGTCCTGGTTTCGTATTCCTCACAGATCTAGGCTAGATGGGATGTCACATGACCCATGAGTCAGTAATACGGGCCGAGGTCCTCGTACCCGGTGTAGCTCGGCCACTCGGGGAAAATGCCGTTCGAGCACCTTGGGCTGCCGAATCGGTCAAAGTAAGCGTACCGGTCACCGCCGTGCTGATGTCCAATGCTCGCGTCGTGTCCCGTGCTCTTCTTCTTCAGAGCAGAGTGGGTGATTTTATAGTTCTGGCCCTGGTTGCTGTCCCAGTACGTGTTCCCATCGGCCACGTAAAACACAGCGAACTCGACACGCTCGTGTGGCTCCACCCAGGCTGGTAAATTCACCTCGAACGAAAAGGTGTCCCATTCAGAGCCCAGGTACGTGTCCCTGACATACTGGCAGTCGACGTCGGTGTGGCCCTTCCACGTGTCGAACGTGATGCGCACCTTCACTGCTTTTTCGTAGGACAGGTTTTTGACCTTGACGGTCCCCGCAATGGCTCTGTCCTTCAGGACACAGTGCTCGAGGCAGACCGAGTCTCGCTCTAGCCGCTGACGAAACTGCAGGTAATCCGCGCTCGGCTGCTTGAAGTCCAGCACCAGCTTGTCGTCCTCCTCGGAGACCTCGAGCGCCGAAGTGAAAAGCTGCCGGATGCTGAGCGGGATATCGATGGGGTCATCGAACTCGGAGAAAATCTTCACCACGGCGAGGGCCAGGCCCTTGTGGTCGGCGAAGGACACCTGCTTTTTGGCCTTGCCATGTTCCCGCTCCAGAGACTCAGGCTGCTGCAGAGGAGAGCGGAAGCCGAACTGAGTGACCGTACGCGTGTGCAGACATGGACGCAGAGGTGTCTTACACTTCCCAGACATCCTGCTCTGGAAGTCATCACTCAACAGATAAAGCGGCATCGCCAGGTCGACCGGCATGACGGAACCGTCCTAAACACTGTTTGGAAGACAAGAAATTACAAAAAGGAATCATGAATATGAAGAAGAAAAAAAAAAAGACTGTAAAAATGAAGTAAATATATACTATGAAAATATTATCTTTGATATTCCTGAATACAATCATCATCATTTTAATAACATACAAAAATTCACTTATTATGCAAAAAAGGAATTAATTAATACATTTACAATAAATGTAATTAATTTAATTATTCAAAAATATATACATTTAAACTTTTTGAATACCAAAATCTGTAAAAACCGTGTAACGATGTGGATTCTTTAATATAATATTCAAAAGAATACGGTTTTATTTGAATATCATGAACTATACAATATTTTACACTGCACGACAACACAAACCCTTTTGCCTTTTACCGTACAAACTAAACTGCTCACAATCCCAAATTCGGTTGAGTGCAAAAGTTTGCACACCCTTAGTATTAGGCAAAGAAAAAAATTCTATTTTAAAAATAAAAAAAAAAAAAAAAAAAAAAAAAAGCTTTCATTTTAACCATCTGAACTGAGGAATGTTATTTATGTTAAAAACCTAAAACTTTCTGAATCGGACATAAAGAAAATACGTTGTAAAGACTTGTACGTCCACCCTTTGGATCCTCCCTATAAATGTCCTGCTCTAAACATATGTTCTAAATACTCTGCTGTTGATTTTGCTTTACAGTTTGGATTGTTCCAAGATACACACGTATTATATCTTTTTGTAGGTTATTTTTGTATATAAATTCAGAAACAGGGGTACACTTTCCTTCTCACAGAAACCATGAGGGTAAATCAGCTTGAAGCATACACACACTGCAAAAACCTGACGCTCTGAGGCCTGATATCGATCAAATGCAGACAATAAGTTACCCATTAAATCAGCCAAGAGGTTCAAACGAGTCCAGCACGAAGGCACCGTGTGGTGAGGCTGAAATAAACACAACACAGAAAGCAGGCCAAAGATAAACGACTAGACCGGGGTGTCGAATCTTATCTGTAAAGGTCCAGTGATTGCAGGTTTTTGCTCCAATCAATCACGAACCACGTGTGATTCCACGTGTTAAATCAGTTCTGCTATCTTTCTTCTGCTTCTGACCTTTCGGCACATTTATTTATTTATTTTTCAACAGGGGGCGGGTCTTAGAAGGTGCTCGACTTAAATATGGATTGATCTATTGATATTGGGGGGGGGGGGGGGGGTGCTCTGAATGTTAACCACGCCCACTCCATTAATCTGGTGGAACGGACGGAGCCGAGTGCAGCAGGGAAACTATATCGTAATCGTAATCGCATTAAAAAAATAAATAAATAAATAAATAAAAAACGCTGGCAGGAATAACATGGAGTAGCTACTGAACTGTTTGCAGATGCGTTCACACTTTTCTTTATCATACAAATGTCTTCATTCCTTCCATTAATAAGCAGTTTAAACAGATAACGAGGCGGAAGCTGGCTTTCTATTCATTATCTTCTTAGTTTCCACTTTCTGCCTAATTCCAATACCATTATCTCCTAGTTAGGAAAGTGTCTCAAAAAAAAATCTGACAACTCTGCATGAAGCGAAATATACTTTCAAAATATTCTGTATGAAATAACTCATTACTGTGGATTTTTTTTTTTTATAATGGCTCTGTGAACTTGGCATTTGAGGCATCAGTTAAATATCAGTGTAATTATTTGTGTATCATAATAATAATAAGATAACAATGCATGAATGAGGTAGAAAGTATAATTAGTATTATTATTTTTTTTAAATCCTTCAGTTACATTTCTTCATACTGAGCATTTCTACAATACGTTACACTTATTTTCATATGAAGGAGTCAGATTTTTTTTGGGACATTTTTTTTGCGAATCAATAAAAAAATTTAATTGTGAACATTATATCCCAGAATTGTGACTTTTTTTTTTTCTTTCTTTATTACTCGCAATTCAGACATCCACTTGACGCAGTACCTGAAACGTGACTAACTTGAGGTAACGAGCGCCCACTAGCCTCTAGCTTTCCTTGTCTTGACTAGCTGATGAGTTTTGTTCTTACTGTATAGGACCTCTTTATAGAGAATGACTGATGCTTTGTAATTCACTAAATGCCAAGTGGACGTCTTTAAATAAATAAATAAATAAATAAATAAATAAATAAAGTTAAAAATCTGAATTGTGAGATCTAAGCTCGCAACTGCGAGAAATAAAGTCGCAATTGTGAAAAAAAGGCAGAATTGTGAGGTTAAAAAAAAAAAAAAAAAAAAAAAAAAAAGAGAGAGGCCAGGATTTTTTAAAAATAAATTATTGTTCGATTCTCATTACTTTATAAAATAAAATTAAATTTTGATAAGTATTATTTTGCTTGATGTTATTAGTTTATTTGAAACTTTTGGCACAAAGTGAATTGCATATGTTTATATCAGTATTGCATCTAGATCGGTTAATATACAGACAGTCCTGGGTTAGAAACAATTATATAAACACACACACACACACACACATACATATATATATATATAAATTAAATACTGGCCCATACAAAACACTGCTTTGAGATGGTAATCATTAACATGAGAGTTAACATAAGATCAACTTTATTGATCCCACACTGGGGAAATTCCCTCGTTACAGCAGATATATTATATTATATTATATTATATTATATTATATTATATATATATATATATATATATATATATATATATATATATATATATATATATAAAATAGGAATATAAAAATAAGAATATCACTAATGTTAGCCAGCTAGCTTGTTTCTAAACTCCTCATTATTGTCTGCGGTTTGTTGCTGTGCTGTGATTTGATTTCAGTCTTGCATGCATGTGTAAGATTCACTATAGTAGAATAACCCCCACCCAGGCTGCGGTTAAAGGAGCTCATTATGGGTTTTATGTGCTCTGACAGAGCAAACAAAAACCATGCGTTCATGGAGGTGTCCATGTTTTTCCCCCACGTCACACGCTGAGCGACCCGAGGTGTGAAGACATCATTACAGCCTGCAAATGACCACATACACAACTTACAGCTTCCCCTGTAACAAAAGCACGGACACTGGAGACTCCTTCCATCAATGTTACATTTACATCTCCTTACAGAAAACTGTACACATTCTTACACATTCACAATTATTACAGGTTACATAGCGTCCACCATACAGGTCCATGCGAAATAACTTGTTACCATAGCAACGATGATGTATTTAGAACTAGTATATATATCTCTGCAGCTGCACCATTTTCAGAGCTGCTGTCATAGAAAACTAATCAACTCCTGACTCGAGAATTCAACAGTGCTGTGTTAGAAATTTAAAACAAAACCAGGCTCTTTAAAAGAGAAAAAAGGTCTCAAATGAGGCTGAAGACGCACATGTCTATACAACTCTTACTAAAAAGGTCAGAAACACCATAAATCTCTTGTCAGGGTCGTAGGTTGTGATTAAAGACCAGGCAAAAAACACACAAAAACAAACCTTGCGCTGTTCATACTGTTCAACAGGTTGAAATGACAGAATTAAATATCTGATGTATACTAATAAATCATAAGCTTGTATAAACTAGTTGGGATTGTTTAGATATTTAGCTTTATGTCACTTATGTTAAAAAAAAAAAAGGCAGTAGGATGAGAAAGCCTAAGTCAAATTTGTGTTATACATACATACATACATACATACATACATACACACTTTATATACATGTATGTATATATAAATGCACAGAGCCCTTATAAACATACAAACAAGTTTGTTTGTTTTTTTGTTAAAGAAAGATTACATTAACTCTAAATAAATTCCACTTAGTGCAGTTCACAATGTTGCCCTATGACCTTGGTGCTAATTATCAAGTCCATGTTAAGGTCAGTTCCTGAAGGTAACACTGGACAAAGACAGACTTTATAACCACAAGCCTAATAACCTACACCAGAAGGTTTAATACAGACTAAACAAACAAAAAACAAACAAACAAACAAACTAATGCACCGCTAATACGATTATGTGGTTTAAAAAAATTAATAAAAATAAAAAACTGAAACAATAGTTAAAGAAATTAAGCTTGAATTTTATCCTTTAGCTTCACTCAAACAGCATGTAGTTTTGAGATCAAGACAAAGCTAAACTGTCTGCAAAATTAAAGATAAAAGTTTTCATCACTTTCAAATGTGACGACTTTTGTCATCAACATAGTGAAATGAAAACCGGAAGTTCGGTTTGTTCTTTTGTAGATTTGTTTCTTCAAACTAAATAAAGAAATAAATAAACAAATCAATAAACTAATAAATAAACAAATAAATAAATACATAAATAACTTAACTAAGTAAAATTTTAACGAAATATTGTTTACTATTATTAAAAACATTTCATCAGTGAACACTACAGATGGTGCTCACTGATCATGCCTCATATCCGTCAAGACTTTTATTTGTTTGTTGAATTAAAAACTAAGCAGGAAGTGGCTCTTGCTTACCTTGTTCGGAACATTTAAAAAGCGGAATAAAATGGAGCACCTGAGCGACCATCAGCTAAAGTATTTAATTAAACGTGTTACTTTATTTCGCAGCGAGGTAAACCAGCGCTGTTCTCCGTGCAGAGGCTTTAATGACAAGGACCTGGCGCTGACAGTAGTCGGCTTTCCCTATGGGAAGAATGAATATCACTCAGTGTTCACGTGGACGCGCTACATTAACCAATCAGAGCGCAGGACAGCCGCATGGGAAAACGATGGGAGAGAGAGGGGGGGGAGAGAGGGGGAGAGGTGGGGGAGCATGATCACGTGACATCGAAACGCAACAACTACCTTTGGCTACGTCCGAAATCACATCATCTGCATGTTCATTATTTACAACCAAACAGCACATTTACACACAGACTGTGAACACTTATAAATTACACAAAGCAAACAATAAATCACCTATCAATTAACACAAATAAGACTAGCTATTAAAAATGAATAATACCCTATACAAGCAGGAAGAGTTAGTGTGTGACTGTGGTAGCTGACAAGCTACAGTGGCTGAGCTGCATTACTGGTAGGGTTTACACCACACTGCTTTTAGGAGGTTCTCTTTCACATTTTATCGTAATTTTAATATTTTCATCTCTTTATGAGTTTTTTTTAATCAAGTTTTTTTTTTTTTTTTTTTTTTTGGGGGGGGGGGGGGGTCACTAAATGTAAATCAGCCGTGTAGTGAACGCGTTTCATGTACCCGTTATTAGCATTTACAGCACACCGCTAGTAGGAAGAAAATCAGAGTTGCATAAACTTTTCTAAAATTGGTGTGAATTTGCCTTGGTTTGGCTTATGAAAAGGTTGACACGTTACAAAAATATTTTTTAAATGAACTTAAACGAATAACAATGTTGAAAGTAACTGGCTTGAGGGTTTTTTTTTTAAATAAATGAAAAATAGAATTAGCATGTAAACAAAATATGGTTAACTAGCATCCATCAGTTAATGTATTTATTTTAATAATAATTTGCTTTCCGGTCAAGTGACCTTGTCGGTCAGTATCACAATATGACTGAAAATAAAGAAAAAAGACGGAGAGAACTTTAATTTTCTGCGTCCCACGATCTTTAAGAAATTCAGATGATGTGTAGTTATAGTACTGAGGAGGAAAAAATAAAGCTGTTTTTATCTCTGCGGAAATGTACTTTTGCCCATGTTTGTGTATATATTATATTATATATATATATATATATATATATATATATATATATATATATATATATATATATGTGTGTGTGTGTGTGTGTGTGTGTGTGTGTGTGTCAGATATATACAAACTATACAGTGTCAGAAACCACATCAGCACATCTGTTTGAGACCCTGAAGAACTCCACAAATTATCACACTTGTTCATCTCGATTTAGATGCTAAGCTAGCAAACAGTACAAAAATAACGCTAGTGCAAAATTAAAGAAGCAGACTTCAGCCACCAATCATGTCTTGGCCCGTCAGCCACATTTAGATAAGGGGTGGGGGATGGGGTTGGGGGATGGGGTTGGTGGTATTGGTTGTAGTATACATTTTATTTTTGGTCAAATCACCCATGTGCGAATGCAAAAGTCCCCAGACAAAAGTGCTGCTCGTGTAATATCATATGAGGAGAGCGTGCTACATGCTAACTTATCTTTTCTTATGAATGGCTATTGTCTGTCTGATTGACAGTGGGCAGAGAAAAGCTGTATTTCCCACCCACAGAGCAGGACATCTATACTCTGCTGGATTTCTGACCCCCTCTGACATCGTCGGGATTTGTTTTAACCACCACTGAGCAAGCCAGAGGTGACAGAGGAGAGGAGAAGATAAAGATAAGGAGGATTGAACCTTTGGAGGAACCAAGAAAGCTACGTTTGTAACTCTGAACCCAGACTAGGGAAAAAAAACAGGGAAATAAGGGGGGAAATCAATAATATATGATAAAATATTTATTAAAGGAAACATTTCATTTCAGTCAACATACCACAAACATATCAAATTACACAATAAGAAGTTGATAATCAGAACAACAGGAACAGAATGAGTGGGTCACAAGACAAAAGTACATTATATGGGTTATCTAATTAAAATATCAGGCTAGATATTAAAGATTAGGCAAATGCAGCGTTTGACTAGGAAAATTCAAAGAAAACCCTGAAATTCTTTTTAAAATTCTTACTCGGGAATTCCTATTCGGTCTCCTCAACTCCGAGTTCAGCAAGTGACATCAAATCAAAATGGCTGCTCACAGCCCCAACAGTAAACAAGTAGAACTACTTACCTTTAAATAAGGTATGCTATATAGTCAAGTATTTGCTTTAGATACGTGTATCAACATACAGATATATTCACTTGTTAAATCTAAAACTGACTATACAGTTCATTGTTTTGAGGAGGAAAATATACAGTGGTGCTTGAAAGTTTGTGAACCCTTTAGAAAAAAATATACTTGGTCATTTATCTGTTGAGGAAAATGATCCAATATTACATATCTGTGAGTGGTAAAAGTATGTGAACCTTTGCATACAGTATCTGGTGTGACCCCCTTATGCAGCAATAACTGCAACTAAACGCTTGCGGTAACTTGATCGGTCCTGCACATCGGCTAGGAGGAATTTTAGCCCGTTCCTCAGTACATAACAGCTTCAACTCTGGGATGTTGGTGGGTTTCCTCACATGAACTGCTCGCTTCAGGTCTTTCCACAACATTTCCTCTGGATTAAGGTCAGGATTTGACTTGGCCATTCCAAAACATTAGCTTTATTCTTCTTTAACCATTCTTTGGTGGAACGACTTGTGTGCTTACCGTCGTTGTCTTGCTGCATGACCCACTTTCTCTTGAGATTCAGTTCATGAACAGATGTCCTGAAGTTTTCCTTTAGAATTCACTGGTATACTTCAGAATTCATTGTACCATCAATGGTGGCAAGTAAAAGCAGCAAAAACAGGACCAAAATGGTGCAGCAAAACAGGACCAAACCATGATACTACAACCACCATGTTTCACAGATGGGATAAGGTTCTTATGCTGGAATGCAGTGTTTTCCTTTCTCCAAACACAACGCTTCTCATTTACACCAAAAATTCTATTTTGGTCTCATCTGTCCACAAAACATTTTTCCATTAGCCTTCTGGCTTGTCCACGTGATCTTTAGTAAACTGCAGAAGGGCAGCAATGTTCTTTTTGGAGAGCAGTGACTTTCTCCTTGCAACCCTGCCATGCACACCATTGTTATTCAGTGTTCTCCTGCTGGTGGACTCATGAAAATTAGCATTAGCCAATGTGAAAGAGGCCTTTAGTTGCTTAGAATTTACCCTGGGTTCCTTTGTGACCTCACAGACTAGTAAATATCTTGCTCTTGGCATTATCTTTGTTGGTCAACCACTCATGGGGAGGGTAACAATGGCCTTTTCCATTCCATTCCAAATTTTCCTCCATTTATATACAATTAATGGAAATGGAAATCTTTCTAGAACTTATTAAACTGCTCACTTGCAGATTCTAATGCGACTCTAAATGAAGGCTTTATCAAAGGCAGGTGCACATGGAAGGTAAAGCCGTTACACATATAGATAAAGGACTCATAGATAGCCCTAATATTAACTTTAAAACCTAAATATGTGTTTGTGAATAGAGAGCTTAATTAGAGCGATAAATATTTTGGCCTTTTCACGTTATATTAGATCGAGATTGTTTTAATAAAATGAAGTCGTTTCTAACATTTCTTAATTCACTAAACATTTAATGATAAACATTTCTCCATTCACTTATACTTATTCCTTAGTCAGAGGTTAACATTTCGAATATTTGAAATTAGGTCATTTAAGCTAAGCGTTAGGAAGGTGTTGAAAAATCTTTGACTGGCAGTAGACATTGCCATGAATCTGTGTCTAATAATACATCAGAGTACCTGAAACTGAATGGAAGTTTCTTATTAAGATAAAGGCCTGGACTCTGACTTTTAACTTTCTAAGTGACCTCGCGGTTTTTGTTTATCACTTAAAATACCCGATGTATGGCCATAGGCATGTGGTATGGAGGGTATGGGTTAGGCAGTAGTCGAGTCTGGTTTCAAAGACTCATATTTAGGCATGACTGATAAGAAATGGAAACACAAGTGGACCTGTCACCTGTCAGAACTTTATATATTACCATTGCTAAAAATAGGACTTCCCTATAGGCCTGTATAGGTTTATATACATACACCGAGAGCTGGAAATTCTACTCTGTGTGATAAATGAGTGGAGAAAAACTCATAGCAATGTCCTGGTTTTGTAGGTTTTGTGACTTGGGCACAACCGTAATTCAACAAATTAGTGGAAAGTTATCAGAGAGTCATGCATCCATGCAGGATTTGGATAAAGGTCAGGTTTCTGTCTCTCAACATGCCTTCCACATGTTACATACCAAATAACAGATACGAGATAAATATGAAAAAACAGATACATCTAATCATTCATAATAATTCATTCATCTAATCATTCAATCATGTGGCGGCAGCACAGAAAATCATGCAGATACAGGTCAAGAGTTTCAGTTAATGTTCACATCAAACATCAAAATGGGGGGGGGGGGGGGGGTGATCTTTGTGACTATAACCATTGTTGGTGCCAGATGGGCTGGTTTGAGTATTTCAGAAACTGCTGATCTCCTGGGATTTTCACACACAACAGTTTGTAGAGTTTACACAGAAGGGTGCAAAAAAAAAAAAACAACAAAAAAAAAACCATCCTGTGAGTAGAAGGTCTGCAGGCTGAAACACCCTGTCGATGAGAGAGATCAGACCAGAGAAGAATGACCAGACTGGTTCAAGCTGGCAGGAAGTCTATAGTAACTCAAATAATCACTCTTTACAACTGTGTTGAGCAGAAAAGCATCTTAGCATGCACAAAACATCAAACCTTGAGGTGGATGAGCTACAGCAGTAGAAGACAACATCCGGTTCCACTCCTGTCAGCTAAGAACAGGAATCTGAGGCTGTCATGGGTACAGACTCACCGAAACTGGACAGCTGAAGAGTGAAAAAAAGACCAGGTGAATTTTTTTTTTTCTAATCTTCAACTTCTCAATTTCCTCATGAGCTTTAGCAAGCTATTCTGTAAAGCTCCACATGAAAGTAAAACCTCATGACTTTTTTTTGCTTTGTACTACAGGATTCCAGCCTGTGAAGCTAGCATGGAAACTGTTGTTGTTGTTGTTTTTCTGACATATTTGAACAAGCAAACATTTGATTCTCTCTGAAACAGTGCCTATTAATATAGTTGATACATTCTATCAAATCACACATACAATTGACATTTTGTAGTAATTTTCACAGTTTAAATTGACTAAAAAATAGATCAGTCACATGGAAAAAGTATGTACACCCCTACATTCACACCTTCAAATCCATAAAATTAGAATCAGATGTTCAAGATTGTGTCCCAGTGATTAGGACCTGCTTAGGGAGTGCAGGTGGAGCCTGTCTTATTTACACCCCTCTCATATCTAGTGTCTGGTGTTCCCTTTGTTATTGAGGTGTGTGGTGTCATCATGCCAAGATCTAAAGAGTTCTGTAATACCTTCTGAAAAAAAAGGTTGTGGATGCCTATGGGTCTGGCAAGTGATTTAAAAAGATCTGCAAATGATTTGAAATGCATCATTTGAAATGACTGCCAATGTGTCCAGGACTGGTCATCTCAGCAAATTCAGCCCAAGAGCAGACCGTCTGATGCAAAAAGAAGTCTCCGGGAACCCTAAAATTCCATCACAGCATCCGCTAGTAAGTCTTGCAACTGTTGGTGTCAAAGTGCACGCTTCTACAATCAGAAAGAGATTGCACAGATTTGACCTGCATGGGAGGCGTGCCAGGAAAAAGCCTTTGTAAGACTACAGTTTGCCAATGAGCATACAGGCAAAGACCAGGCCTTTTGGAATATTGTGCTCTGGATATATCAGTGTTTATTGAAAGTGAATGAGTGAAAGGACATACTGTGTGTGTGTGTGTGTGTGTGTGTGTGTGTGTGTGTGTGTGTGTTTGTGTGTCCTGTGATACACAGTGGCTTACATAAGTAGTCACCCTTTGAACGTTTCCACATTTCAGTCTCACAACCTGGAGTTGAAATGGACTTCATTGGGATTATACCGTAGATCATGGATCTACACAAACTGGACCATAATACTGAAGTGCTAGGAAAAATCTATATAATTGCAAAATTACTTACCTTAAATGTTATAGCAGTCCTGCTGCTGTGAACCCCCTCAATTAGTTATGGTGCAACCAGTTGCCTTCAGAAGTCACAATTATTTGAATGTTACCGTTCCACATAACGCTACCAGCTTTCTGTTAAAGCTATAAGCATTCAGTCTGTCCAACATGGCCATCCCATAATGCTCCAGTATTCAGTGAAGTTGTGTTCATATTTATAGACGGTATATAACAGGTAGTACCACTGTGTCCTAAATCACATCAGTACGTCTGTGTGACATCGCTGAAGAGCTAGATGTGGTTTGAGGCGGAGGTTTACAGATTGATTTCCAGTGACACATTCCATTACTTGCGACCTACATTCGCCTTGTAGCTCTAGTGCAAGAAGAAAAAAAACGATGTTTCTTTCTTTTAAACATCATTGAATTTGATTGATTTACACAAGTCAAGTTCCTCATAAAAATCTCACTTAAAATAAATAATTCAAGTGAAACTGAATTGAATCTGAAATTGGCAAATCCTTTCAGGCTGATGTTTGCATGGAGTGTGTATTCAGTAACCAACAACCAACCAAATCTCTGGTGGGATTTAGAAGACAGCGGTTGCAGCACGCAAACACAAGAATATTACTCCACTGGAGGCCATTGATCATGAGTAATGGGCTAAGATTCCTCAGGAACGCTACCAGAAGCTGGTGTCTGGCTATCCATCTCGTTTGCAGCAGGTCATAACAGCAAAAGGGCGCTCTACTAAAGTACTAAAGATGCTTGCCATGAAGGGGTTGAATAATTTTAAGACTGGAGAAATCATTATAAGTTGCATTTTCAGTTGAATTTGGAGAAACTACTTGAAACATTCGTTGTGTTGGACTATTTCAGCTGCTTTAGGGTGATTTGTTCACTGCAAACAGATGAAAGTCTGGAAATTTTGACAATCAACCTGATTTCCAATGGGGGTTGAATAATTTTGATTGCAACTATAAATGTCATGTCGATACAGCTGTTATGTAATGATGTGGTCACATTTGGAGTGTAATCAAGCAGACGAATTAGGATAACCATTCACTCTGGCTCACATCCGAGCAGGAGGGCAAACATTTAGCAAAGCATTTTTTTAGCCAACAGGTCTGGATATTACTGCATATTTCATCATCTATCGGAGCACACTGCTGCCTTGCTGCACTGGTCAGTATTTGGTCAGGGATGGATAGTTTGCTTAATGAAGTTCAAGGACACAAGTAATGTTGTTTTACAAATAGCTGCTAGCCAGAAACAACCAAAGACTTTGAACCATGCCTCTGCATGTGCTCCTAATAATAGAAAGCCTTTGTGGCAAAGGTCTTCCAAAACATGCTTAGCTAATCAACTGGGGTGACTGTTTGCAAGAAAACAACGCTTGATTAAAGAGTAAAGAAACGTAGTGTGGGTTTTAGTTCAAGTTCCATAGCTACATATAAGATTACTACAAAATTACCATAAGACAAAAGTATACTGAGGTGACTGTAATTACAAACTGTAAATATGATATGATATTTACTAATGAGTGAAAGAGCAGCTTTCTGATAAGATTGCTCATGACAGGTTGGTTCAATCCAAATACGACAAGTTGCCCTGCCTTTTCGTTTGTTTGTTTGTTTTGTTTTGTTTTCTCATGATGATGGGACAGGGTACTGCCAAACATGTTCAGCACACTTCATTTCCTCGGCTAATATAGTACACCGTTGGGGTTTTGTTTTGTATTGAATTCTATTTGTGTACTCAATGTGAACACACTAGACAGCCTAGAGTAGTACAGAAGGGTACTGTTTGAGAGACCATTTTCCATTTTTTTGTTGCAGTATAGCAAATGATATTGCTTGTATATGGTAATCATTGCAGTTACAGAGGAACCTGTTGAGATCGGTATATATAAATCTAAAAGACCAGATCACTCTCCAAGTTTTGTTTTCCACATTCATTTCTCCTTTAAGACACTTCTACGCTCATACCAACATACAAAACTGACAAAACTTGGCTGTAGTAAGGTATATTATGACATAAAGAGAAATATGGGAAATGCTTATTAAAATGGAACCCTTTTTAGAACACAAAAGGATCCTCAGAGTAGAATTCACAATGGGAGATCAACCAGAAGAGGAGGGCTGTAGGACCCTGTGCTTTCCTTTGCGACCCCTTCTATCTGACACATAAACTGCATGACACCGAATACAATCTCGGATGTTTTTAGACCCAGAGTGCATCATGACTCACAAATATTTTCTACTTCAGGACAATGTAGCCAAGACCATTTTTAGCTGCATGTGATGTAAGCAGTCATCTAGGACCCCGAGCCACCAGGGGGCCCCCCATAGAAATGCAGTGTTATATGAGGTTATTATTTTCCTATTACACCACATCCCAAAGTGTTTTTTTCCCTTCATATACTGTAGCAATTTGCCAATGCTACCACTTTTTTAAATTTTTATTTTTATTAAACGTGTATTTTTTCATCAGTCCATAGTTACATCAGGGGCGCTGTATCATGGCTGACCCTGTGCTCTGACCCCAGCTTCCTGACATGCTGGGGTATGCAAAGAAAAGAATTTCACCATGCATATGTATATCTGACCAATAAAGACTCAGTATTTAATGTTGTGGCATGTCTGTGAATTACTTCCTGTCATCACTTTTGCTACAGCAGCTACAAAAATAGTTGTTCCCACACCAGTCTTTGTCTTGAATTTAATAAGACGAAAAAAAAAAGAAAAAAAAAAAACAGCTTCTCATGCCACGTCTTTATTCTGTGTCAGATAATGTAAAGTTACAGCTTGACTGCTGACTGTTACGAAGCACTGACACTGGAGATTGCTCCCATGAATAAATAAACGCCTCTTCAGAGAACTCTATAGCATATCAATGATTATAATTTTTTTTTTAAAAACTTCCATCATACGAAACCCAGTGAATGAGCTGTTACTACAGAAACAATTTCATACTAGAAGGAGCACATTAATATAAAACTGTGATTCGCAGTTGCACTAAGAACACCAATTACTACTGGGTAGGAAGCCCCTTTGTTACCAGAACAGCCTTAATTCTTCATGGCATGGACTCCACAAGGTATTGGAAACATTTCTCTGAGATTCTGGTCCATGTTGACATCACATAATTGCTGCAAATTTGTCAGCTCCACATTTATGTTGCAAATCTCCTGTACTATCGTATCCCAAATGTGCTGTATAGTTCAGATCTCACTGTCATGTTCATGGAACCAGTTTGCGATGACTTGTGATATGTAGCGTGAAGCGGTACCAATTGGAAGTACCCATTAGAAGATGGGTAAATCGTGACCATAATAGGATGCACATGGTCGGCAACAATACTCAGACAGCTCTGATGTGCTGTGGCATTCAAACATTGCTTGATTTGTAATAAGAGAACATTCCCCACACCATTACACCACCACTATGGGTCCATGGGTTCATGCTATTGATGCTACATTCTGACTATGCCATCTGCATGTTGCAGCAGAAATCAAGATTCATCAGACCAGGCAACATTTTTTCCAATTTTCAGCTGTCCAGTTTCAGTGAGACTGTGCCCATTGTAGCCTCCGATTCCTGTTCTTCTTCACCTCATGTAGTCTTCTTCTGTTGTATCCCGCTCACCTTGATGTGTTGTGTGTCCTGAGATGCCTTTCTGCTCATCATGACTGAAAAATGTGGTTATCTGTGTTACTGCAGCCTTCCTTGTCAACTTGATTAAGTCTGCCCTCTCTCTCTCATCAACAAGACATTTCCACTCACAGAACTCCTGCTCACTGGATGCTTTTTGGTTTTTCGCTGCATTCTGTGTAAACTCTAGAAACTGTTGTTTGTGAAAATCCCGGAAGATCAGCAGTCTCTGAAATACTCAAACCAGCCCATCTGACACCAACAAACACGCCATGGTCAAAGTCACGGCGATCACTGCGAATTTCCCGACATTCTGATGTTTGATGTGAAGATTAAATGAAGCTGTTAACCTGTATCCGTATGATTCTATGCATTGCGCTGCTGCCACATGATAGGCTGATTGCATAATTGCACTAATGAACTGTTTCTAATAAAACGGCCGGTGCCGCAATATCAACTCTCTATTTCTCCACTAAACTGTGTGATATTTATCGCGTTTCTCATATGCAGTGCCTTCTTGTGCACTATTAAAGCTTTTTCTTTGATCTTCTGTCTATAAATCTGTATTCGACTAAGAACCGTTTAAGAATTCCAGTGCACCTGTGCTGTAAAGGACAATAAAGGCATATTAAATCTCAAACTCAATATAACATATTTATTGGTGCTGTACTTTTTTATGACATTCATAAAAAAAAAAAAGTAGACCTCCCCCCACTCTGCTCGGTCTCGATTTGACCTCTGGTTTTAGCGCAAAAGCGACTGAAATGATCATTTCGGGTTGGGACACTTCATTTATTCATTCGTTAATCTTTAGTAAGGGTTTTATCCTGGCCTTGCCTGTGATGGACCCAGAGTCTACCGCAGAAACGCTCTGTACAATGCAGGGATACACCCTGGAGGTGACACCGGTTTACTGCATTTATTTACCTTTATTTATTTATTAAATTCACATTTATTTATTTGGCTAATGCTTTCATTCAAATTGATTTACATTTGAACATTTGAAGGTTAATGGTCTTCCTCCAAGCACCCAACAGTGGCTGTTGTAGGATTTGAACTCACAACCTTCTGATCAGTAGCTCATAAGCGTTAATTAACCATTAATTAATTAACCATTGTTCTTTGGAACAATGTTGATTAATGATTAGACATTGGGAGCGATGGTGGTCAGTAATTGGTTCTTTGGAACAATGTTGATTAATGATTGGACATTGGGAGCGATGATGGTCAGTGATTGTTCTTTGGAACAATGTTGATTAATGATTGGACATTGGGAGCGATGATGGTCAGTGATTGTTCTTTGGAACAATGGTGATTAATTATTAGAACAATGAAGTGAGTGGTGAACAAACAATGGTGGTGATCAGTGGTTAATTATAAAATACCTTTATTAATCTATAAAGCACTAAACGGTCTCGCACCACAGTATCTAAGCGACCTTTTGGTTTTCTATGATCTGCCACGCCTACTTAGATCAAAAGATGCGGGCGATTTGATGGTACCTCGAATAGTGAAGGCTACAGCAGGTAGGAGAGCTTTCACTTATAGAGCCCCACTGTTATGGAACAGTCTTCCAATTAGTGTTCAGGACTCAGACACAGTCTCAGTGTTTAAGTCTAGGCTTAAAACGTGTTTGTTTACTCAAGCCTACCCTGACTAGACTTTTTATTATGCTAATTCCCAGTCCTAATAATCTTTTCTCTCCCTCTCTCCTTCTGCCAAGCCACACACGATTTTATGGAGATATTAGAGATCCTGATCCTTTCTGATCTCCGGACCTGCCTGATCCGTTTTCCTATGTCCTGCCTCTGGATGGAGCTCTAATCTACTCCAATTCCAGACTGCTGCTTCTAAGGCCAAACAGACTTCATATAAGTCAATAATGAACTTTTTCACAATATCTGTTGTTACCCAGATGAGGATGGGTTCCCTTCTGAGTCTGGTTCCTCTCAAGGTTTCTTCCTCTTAAAACATCTTAGGGAGTGATGGTCAGTGATTGTTCTTTGGAACAATGTTGATTAATGATTGGACATTGGGAGCGATGATGGTCAGTGATTGTTCTTGGGAACAGTGGTGATTAATGATTGGACATTTGGAGCGATGGTGGTCAATGATTGGCCGTTGAGAACATAGGGTCAAACAAGTGCAAATCCGTCATCAAGAGATATAAATAAATAACTCATAAATAAAGTTGATAAAGCTGTCTAAAAAGTCTGCAACACTTGGCATCCCTGCAAACCAATACAAGGTTCTTTGTTCAAAGAAACATGTCTCTCCTGCTGGGAATAATGCTTTGATAAGGATGAAAATGAGGTAAAACCCCAGCTGAACATTGAAATATTTTGGAGATTTTGAAAATTGTACAGAGTGGACAGTTGTGCATAGCAACAGACGGTTACAGTCAGCAAATGTACCACATAAAGTGCACCTATATGGTAGGTGCATGTCACTCTGTTGTGGTTTCTTTCTAATGATGGCCTAACGGGAATTCAAAGGATGAAGGCAAGGGATTTGGACACCTTGGAGATTTTGCTCCACAGCGACCCCTCTTGGCCAGATGAGCATTCAACAAAATTCTGTACACTGAGCAAATCTATTCTCAAAGGGTCTCATTTTCACCTACTAAAAATGTAATTTTATTACATCTGAACCCTAGACAGCCCTATAATTATATATTATAGTGCACCTATAATTGAAGTGTGTTTTAATACAACGAGACAGGGTTTGCTTAATGCTTTAGTGACCAGTGGATCAGTACAACAAAACAGACTTCATAGAATATGAATGAATGAACTTCCCTTTACTTTCACACTATCCGTTATTGCCCAGATGAGGATGGGTTCCCTTTTGAGTCTGGATCCTTTCAAGGTTTCTTCCTCATATCTTCTTAGGGAGTTTTTCCTTGCCACCGTCGCCACAGGCTCGCTCAATAGGGATAAATTCACAATTACTGACCACCATCGCTCCCAATGTCTAATCATTAATCAACATTGTTCCAAAGAACCAATTACTGACTACCATCGCTCCCAATATCCAATCATTAATCACCATTGTTCTCAAGAACCAATCACTAAAAACCATTGCACCCAATGTCCAATCATTAATCACTGTTGTTCCAAAGAACCAATCACTGACCACCATCGCTCCCAATATCCAACCACTGATCACCACCATTGTTCACCCCTCACTTCATTGCTATTTGTTTTAAACTCTCTTCTTGGCACTATGTACAGTAATAAAAGTGAGTTATTACAGCCAGAACTGTTTCCACTGCTTAATTTTATCTGTTGAAATAAAATAAATTGTAAATAGAGTTAGTTTACAATGCTGTGTCCAAAGAGCTCTTTCTATGCTCTATTCAATTCAATTCTATTCTAAGTGTCTTCTGAAAACCTTTCTTCATTTGCATATGCAAATAATCATTGAATTCATTAAAATGGAAATCAATCTATGACGTCATCTGGTGACTTAGCGACTTGAGCATGCATTAGTTATTTGCCCCTGAAAACAGTTGACTTGGCAACCTCTAAATGGAGCCAAACTGTGTCACAGCATGACAGAGAGGTCGTTAATTTGTCGTTATTAATTTGTCTATATTTGTTATTGCATGCCGCCAAAATGTAATTTGAAACCGGAAGTTCCTCCCGACACTTCCCGGAAGTTCCCCTCTGAGCTTGTTGTTTTTGTTTGCTAGTAGAGGGATTGTGGTGGAAAAAAATGGCGACGTCTCGTCGCGCTTCCCAGCAGCAACACCAGAACTTATCTTCGCCTCCGCGCGTTGCCACGAGTTCTCTCACTCCGCCTGGATCTCCTCCGGGTGCCGGCGTCCCGAACATATCACCTCCGGCCGGTGGTGAACAGGACGGGGCCGGAGATGCTGACCCGAGCGCGGCCTCCTCCCCCGCTCCGCTCCGCAGTGCTAGCAGCACTAGCAGCAGTAGCACCAGCACTAGCAGTGCTAGCTCCCCGAGCACCACAGGAGGCTCGAGCCCGGATTCAGCCAGCACGAGTCCGTCTGGCGGCTGCGCGAGTAGCGGCGCTTTCCGGGAGCTGTTCGAGGCCTGCCGAAATGGAGACGTGTCTCGGGTGAAACGGCTGGTGGATTCGGTTAACGTTAACTCTAAGGACATGGCCGGGCGCAAATCCACTCCACTCCACTTTGCTGCAGGTAAATAACGTCGTTACCCGTACTTTATTGCTAGGCTCTCCGCTAGTTAGCTAGCTAACGCTAGATAGCCAACTACCAAAACAGCTGAGATTTCAAAAGCAGTATTAGCATATTAGCTAGCATGCTAACTTTCCCTGGTATGTTGACTATACAAATCGTATTATTGCTCGGTTAAACGAAGTTCAGTATCAGGTCAGCGATATAAAAAATACATCGTGTTATTTTATAATTGTCCGTTTATTCTAAGGGGCGTGGCCACATGGTGGCAGCTGCCACCCTTGAAATAAGTTTTGCCACCCCAGCGCTAACTTTTACTTCTGTGCAGTTCGCACTGATTTTATTAATCATATCTCACTCGTATCACTTCAAATCATAATTTCAAGGTGGTTCCACTAAACTGCGACAGTATTGGGAGCAGTTGTTTAGTGGCTAATTCTGCCCACTGTTGCCACCCCAAGTCTAAGCCCCCTGTCCCTGTATATTCCTAAATAACTGGTCTAGTCGGGTTTCTTGACAGGAACCAAGTTGTCTTCATACTGGGTTCGTGTGTGTGCGCAGGAGTACTGAGTCGTTCCGGGTTAGTGCGTGTGCTGGGGTACCGAGTCGTACCGGGTTAGTGTGTGTGTTCAGGGGTACCGAGTCGTTCCGGGTTAGTGTGTGTGTTCAGGGGTACCGAGTCGTACCGGGTTAGTGTGTGTGTTCAGGGGTACCGAGTCGTTCCGGGTTAGTGTGTGTGTTCAGGGGTACCGAGTCGTTCCGGGTTAGTGCATGTGCACTGGTACTGGGTGTTACTGGGTGAGGTGTTCGGCTAGCCCAGGTGAGCATTGGGAGGCAGCAGGGTGTTGAGTCATCTGACTTCCTAGGTGAAGAAGCTGTTTCGGAGACTCTGGTGGTGGTGCGGATGCTCCTGTACCTTCTGCCAGAATGCAGGAGGGTGAAGAGTTCATGAAAAGGACTGTTGTTACTAGGCTTGTGTTGATAACTGAATAAAAGTTGGTTAACCGTGTAGAAAATAACCATGCTAAACTGCATGAGGAGTTTGACAGTCTTTAACAAGGATGAAGGCCACTTTATTTATTTATTTATTTATGTATTTATTAAAAAAATTTTTTTAAAAACCCTTCCATAAAGTGTGTCTCAGTGCTCGCAGAACTGAAGTGCTCTCATATGTGACGTTTTCTCTGCAGGCTCATTTTGTCATGACCACAATCGCTGATGCTGCTCTGATCAACAACTGAACATTTTTTTTAAGCAGTAAACTGATATTTATAGTTGCTGTATGGGCTGTTCCCATGGTAACCCAGTTAACCATTACCAGGCAATGCGGCGGTAGCGCCCTGGGAAACTAACATCGTTGTAATCGGGCTTATGCGCAATTAGTTTGGCCGTGTAATCTTAACGTAGGTTAATCCTCTTACGTACAGTTTTAAACGCACTTCTTGTCCTCCAGGTTTTGGGAGGAAGGACGTAGTGGAGCATCTTCTGCAGACAGGAGCAAACGTGCACGCTCGCGACGACGGCGGTCTGATCCCCCTTCACAACGCCTGCTCGTTCGGCCACGCCGAGGTGGTGAGCTTGCTGCTGTGCCAGGGAGCCGACCCCAACGCCAGAGACAACTGGAACTACACGCCACTCCACGAAGCCGCCATCAAGGGCAAAATCGACGTGTGTATAGGTAAGAGACTCCGTTACTGACTCGAGTGCAAGCGTGATGTGGAGAATACCCTCAAATGTAGTTCATCAGCCAAGACGGGTTTGGTGTTTGGTTTGCATTCAAAGTATTGTGCTGGAGCTACGAGGATAAAATAGCGAACAAGCAAGAGAAGCTCGTAGCTTTTAGCTTCGCAATGTCCAAACTGCATGTCTGAAACATGCAGGGGAAAACACGGTGCATGTTTTGTTTAAGGGATGGTACGTTTTATTTTATACATTGCAATGTAAATAACAATAATCGCGTGTGTGTGTGTGTGTTCTTGGGTCCCGCTTCCAACGTAGCCGCATGCTGCCACTCCTCTTCACTAGCGTTACACCGACCTTTATTTCATCTGCATGACTGATAATAATAAATCTAATCTAGAGAACAGACTAGGCTGGTTAGGTTACTTCTCCGATATTAGCTAGGACCGAAAAGTGTTGTCGTGGCTACAGTGTGCATGTCACGTGAGGAGAATTTATTTATTTTTTTCCATATGAGCACAAAAAGTACAACATGCCAGCGGGTGTTCTGTAGGAAGACGAAAACACTCACTTTAAAAAATTTCTTCTTCTGAAGATGTACATTATTATCAGGATATTTAAAGAAAATTATGATTTCTGTTTGCGACATTCCGAACTCATGTAACAGAATTTGAACTGAGCTCATGGGTAATATCTGATTTTAGCAGCTTTCAAGAACACGCCGTATTTTCCAGACAATAAGAGATGCCAGATTTCAGTATTTTTGTTTGTCCCTGATATTAATATGCACATTCGATGACATCCTGCTCCTGAAGCGGTGGACTGTACACTGCTTTTAGCGGCGTGCTAAAATAACATCGAAGATCCTATTGATCGACTAAATGAAAATTTGTATTATGATGTAGAGGTCGACCGATTGATTGATTGATGTTGCCGATTAATCACATCGATGACTGGAACTCTCGGTGATCGGCAAAAATCCACATCGATAGTTTTTCCCGGTTGTGTCTTTAGCGGAGTCGCTGTGGAGGAGAGTCCACAGCGTTATACGTTATACGGTACGAGAGCGGCCTCTCGAGGTGAAAGAAAAACGATCGCTGACCAATTTTGTTGTGTTATTTGAAGTGTTTTTTGATTCATTGTTATCTGGAGAGTTACTTTTTGGTTCATTTTAGATGTATATAAACTATTTCCTTTAACATTTGTTAGTCGTTCCTCTATATATATATATATATAATTTGCTCATTTTCAAAAAGTACAGTACATTTTCATGGTGTAGTCAGTACTGTTTATTTTTGTAATAGAGTCCAACTATAGAGAATTAAAATCAGAACTCTTATCAGAAGAGAACAGTGCTGAACTACAGCAACGCCACAAGGACAACCCTATATTACACTACACCACCGCTTGGGGTGTGGAAGTCATTTTGGAGCCAGTGCAAACATTTTCCAGTGTAATTAATGCAGCATACACGACAAAGTAACTATATATTGATTTTTTCAAAAGTTTTTTTTTTAACAGGCGGAATTTAATGCGTGTGGGCGGCTTATAGTCCAGATAATACGGTACTTAACGAAACTGTCTCGGTACGTACAGGAGATATATGGCTTTAATTTTTCGCCGTTTTGCTTGAGGAGTAGTTTTCAATAAGGGTTAACCATGTGTCATTTTTCTTGATTAGCACTGCTCGCTGTGTTACACACTGCTCTGAGAATTAATCAGTTCTTTACTGCTCTGTGTGTTTTTCTTATTTTTTATTATTAATGGTTTCTGTAGGTCACAGGAGTCCAGTCCTCGTTTCATCCTTAGTAAAACGTTGCGTTTTGAGTCAGCCCATGCCCTGTTTTTATTGTGTATGTGTGTGTGTGTGTGTGTGCACGCTTGCATGATTTTTTTTTTTTTTTTCCATCAGATTTATAGAGCTTTAAGGATTTTTATTATTATTTTTTTAATAGATGAAAAAAGGTACTTAAAGTTTGGGGAGTTTTCCAATCGAGGGGGAGGAAAAAACATCCGATTAATCGATTTATGAAAATAATCACCAGCCCTAAAACACACAGTCGTTACAATCCGAATGCTTACTCGTTTCCCTTTTTATTAAAAACTTAGGGTGTGTCTCAGTCAGCTCCCTAGTCCGGTAGTCAGGACTCCGATCAGGGAGTCGGACATTTTAAGGGCTGTCTACATCGCAAAATCCTTTCGGTACGCTGGAATGTTCACTCTCTAAAAAAAAAAATCCCACAATGCACTGCGAAAACCAGGGAGCGTCAATGCTCACTGTTTTCCCTTACTGGAAATGACGCCATGTTTTCTGAAGAAAACAAAATGGCGGGGGGTCTACAAATATAAGTAGCTTGTTTTCGTTGTTGTAGTTCTCAAATGATTACTTACGTTAGCAATTTTTAACTTTATTTGATGCTTTATAAGCAGTTTGTTTGAGTCTTTAGTGTTTAACGATGGAAAAAAAAAAAACGCAATCCACTAGCCAGCATACGATCCTGCTTGAAGTACCACGATAGAAACGCGTGTGATTAAGCTAACACATTTGTGACGTACAACGTCAGAAAGATATCGGTCCTGCCTGCTATTGATAAACGCCAGGGTGACGGTTTACAACGCGAGTACGTAGTCATGTCGTGGGTGTCCTTACCACTGCCCCGACTCGTGTACACGATGCACCGATTCACACCCTAGCGAGCTGTTTGAGACGCACCCTTTGGTTATCTAACACTTGTCGCTTGGTTAAAAAGCTTTCCGGGTAAACAAAACACCAGACGGGGCACACTGGCGCTTGTGCTTGTCTAATGGATTAGCTAGTGTATTTCTGATTCGTCCGTATTTGAAGGTAATCACCCGAGATTCCGTGCACAAACACGTTACTTCCTGTAAGATTAACAACCGCAGCTAATCGCAATATCATGTGATGATAAATTAATTTACTGAGAGATCACAGGTCTGTTATAATTGTAGACTAATTAAATCTTCGGGATTTCATTCTTTTGTAATTGTTTTTTTTTTTTTTTCCTCTTTTTTTCTTTTTTCTTCTTCCCCCATATTGAGTTTTATTACGGCTCCCGTATTAGAATAATTGAAATAAGTCTCCTGAAATGAAGAGAGATTAGTCAGACTCCACAGCTCATGGGTTTAGAGATGAATTTTCCATCACACGCTGCGTCCTGTAGAGTGACAGAGAGGGGGAGAGAGAGAAAGAGAGAGAGTGGGAGAGAGAAAGAGAGAGAGTGGGAGAGAGAAAGAGAGAGAGAGTGGTTGGTGGGTGGGTGGGTGGTGGGGGGAGGTAGTGAAACAAGATATTTCAAATCTGAATATATGCACCGGTAGAAACATTAGAAGGTTTTTTTTTTTTTTTCTATCAGGACGTGCTCTGTTTTCCAACGTTGACTCAACGTCATTCTGTTCCTCTCTACAAAATCTGATTTAGCACTCCGGTTCATAGACCGCTGTCAGCGGAGGAGCTCGTTCACGTTAACCTTGTTTCTTTATGAGTCGGGTGAGCGGGGTGAGGTGGGGCAGCTGGCTAACGCTCTGACGGTACAATTCAAACTTACCGTCCCTGTACACGTCATTAGTAAAACCAGAAAAGTGCGCTATGCAGAGCAATCGCTATGGTGTTGCAGGTGGTTTCTGTGGTATCTTGGTTATGGTGCTGCATGGCAGTTGCTGTGGCGTGCCAGGAGCTTGCAGTGGTATACCAGATGGTTGTTAGAAGATTGCTAGGTATTGCTGTTGTATCTCAGGTGGTTTGCTAGGGTGTTGCTTTGTGCTTGCTGTGGTTTCTCAGGTGGTTACTAGGGGATTGCTTGGTATTGCTGTGGTTACTAGGGGATTGCTAGGTATTGCTGTGGTTACTAGGGGATTGCTAGGTATTGCTGTGGTTACTAGGGGATTGCTCGGTATTGCTGTGGTTACTAGGGGATTGCTAGGTATTGCTGTGGTGTCTTAGGTGGTTACCAGGGGATTGCTCGGTATTGCTGTGGTATCTCAGGTGGTTACTAGGGGGTTGCTCGGTATTGCTGTGGTTACTAGGGGATTGATGGGTATTGCTGTGGTATCTCAGGTGGTTACAAGGGGATTGCTAGTTATTGCTGTGGTATCTCAGGTGGTTACTAGGGGATTGCTAGTTATTGCTGTGGTATCTCAGGTGGTTACAAGGGGATTGCTAGGTATTGCTGTGGTTACTAGGGGATTGCCAGTTATTGCTGTGGCGTCTCAGGTGGTTACCAGGGGAATGCTTGGCAGTTGTAGTGGCGGACCAGGTGGTTGCTTTGGTGCCTTACTTGGCAGTTAGAGTGTTGCAAGGCGGCTCAGGTTGTTGCTGTGGTGCAGTTGGTGGTGGCTAGGGTGTTGCTAGGTAGGTGCGACCAATTTGGTGATTCGATTCCTATTTATATGGTTTCGATTCAGTATCGATTAGTTCTCAATATTTCATTTAAAATGTTAGTTTTGCAGACATGGAATCCACGTTTTAATATAAATGCTGGTAACTGGAACCCTCCTACTTAGCTTTATTACTGAAATACACATTAAATTTAACAATACAACACGCAGTTGTGTTTAATTACTTTTTACTTTTACTTTGAGTGACAAACATTGTAAGAAGAAATTCGTAGATATGTGCACACAAGGTAAGCACAAACTGCACATTACTGTAAATAAAAGAAATAAAAACATTGTAAACGTGCGACCGTGAAATTCATTAACGACCCCAAACACGTTTAAGAAATGAAACCAATGAATAAAAAAAAAAAAGTTTTCAAATTTCAAAACATGAAAGATGGCGACATCTTCAGGACGAGAGATGAACTACAGATAATTTTCACGTCCTCTCTATTAAAGCACACGCATTAAGAAACGATTCAAGGATTTCCCGATCGAGTATTGTTTCATTAAATGATAGAGCGATTAAAATCGGAGAATCTATGTTTTTTTTTTTTTTTTTTTTTACCCAGCCCTAGTTGCTATGGTATACCTGGTGGTTGCTAGGGTGTTGCTATGAGGGAATGCTAACTCTACGTTCACACGCACACACGGTACGGCGCACGGCCGCTACGTTTCCACAGGAATAAAGGAAATACAGCATCGAACAAATGATCTTTCAGCATGGTTCAGTTTATGTTGCATGAAATCCGTCACTCTGTCAGACCGGGTGCTTCACCCACCTCTGCTCTTTGACGGTAATAAATAAATCATGTCCTCATTAGCGTCGCCTCCGGTCTCCAGTCTGGAAACTCCAGTCTCGTCGACCGCGAGCTGCTGGAGGGGATTTAATAATCGGAAGTTGTTTAATGTCGGTCTTGAGTTGAAGGATGGATGAGGGTGGTGGAGGCCATGGTACTGTTTCTCTGGAAGGACGTGTCAGGGTTTTTACTGCCTGCGTGATAAACGATTACAGCAGCGTCGGCCCCGACACTAAACCCGGTGACGCAGGACGTGATGCAGCGACGCTGATGCTCTTCCAGCGCTGAGCGAGAGGACAAAGCAAACCAGAAAACTGGATTCAGATCGCTCGATTGTGTTTGTACGGTTTGAAATTTCATCGCGTTTTCGTCCAAACGTCATGTAACGTATACTAAACACCTGGGGGGGGGCGGCGGGGGTGAACGGACAGCGCTTTATTCCAATCCACTTCCTGCGCTCGGGGTCAATTCTCATCCCAGACCACACGCACTGGGGAACGCACCAGGGTTCGACTCGAACGGACTAAACCTTGCACAGGGTTCCGGACAGTTTTTTTTTTTTGTGATCGTTGTGGACAAAAACGCTCGATTCTTTTATTTTGCGGCATGTTTGTTTGTTTTGTTGAGGAAAACGACACGAATCGGCGAAATCGCAATCGTCCGAAATCGTACGTCTTTCGCTGCGTTGTTTGATGGAAAACGTTTTAGCCATATCCCTGTGCGACGCACGTGAATCAAAAACTGGGCTTTGGTTGAATGAATGCACGACGTGATGATGTCACGTGACGCGTCTTGGCCCGAATCTGTGGAAAATCTGCGGTGAGTTTGAAAGATCGCAGGCTCCTTTCGAATATTGTGGAGTTTGTGTGATTTTGCGTTGGTCTCTGCGATCGCTAAATCTCGACATCCCGGAGGAGCTGATTTCTTGGGAAAATAATGAGTGGTGTGATGGAGCTGTGTATGAAGTGGGTTGAGTTTGTGTGCTGCGCTACTACTGACTGACCTGCTTCTGTATTCCTTCCGTGCGTGTGTGTGTGTGTGTGTGTGTGTGTGTGTGTGTGTGTGTGTGTGGTTCGAGGGCGGAGGTTAGCACGATGCTCCAGAGTCTCCACCTAACACCACAGCTGATGGATAGCCGGGCTGTTGGAGACACGCCTGCGCATTTTAATCGTCCCGTCTCTGTCGTCCTGATCATTCCACTCGACAGCGCTTTCGGGACAGTCGTGTACGCAGACGCGGTGTTCACACTGGCCCCTGTTTTCCCCCGTGAGCGCATTCGTTCGTGTCCCTTTGACCGATGTCCTGCGGCATGCCTTCCACCTCCGGCCCAGCTCGAATTTCTTTCTCCTGTCTTTAAAGCCATGTATCCTGCTTCGTGAAGGTGTCGTACGTATCTCACAGCACCAGCGGGCGGGCAGTTCGGCTTTTTGATGAGTGACGGATGACTTACGATGATTTGGAGAGCTGTTTTGAGTCAAAAACAACAATGATATCGAGTGTTTGTTGTTTTTTTTTGTTTTGTTTTGTTTTTTGTGAAAGGTCTCGCCAGTCGCAGGAGATGAAAAGAGTCTCGGTTGCAGAAGTATGCCGTGTTGATAGGATTTGACTGGAAGCCTGGTGCGTTTTCCTCTTCAGTGAGGTTCATTTAGAGAGGCGAGGACACAACACTCGGGTGCAGATTAAAACCAGGGATCTGTGATATTATAGTGAGAGAGTGACTGCAGGAAGTGAATCAGCCATGCAACCAAGCTACAAAGCTGTAGTGCTGCTAATAATCGAAGCGTTTATCGAGCGCTCGCCGTGTGTTGCCCGTGCTCGGGGGATTTTAGTCATTTCCGTGTGCACCCGGTGACGTTTCGTGTAGCCAACAGACGAAAGAGATTTACGAGCGCGTTATCAGCCGTACATGCCCCTCAGAGCTGCCCCCCCCCCGCTTTGCGGTTCGTGTAATTATGTGCGGTGTGAAGGAAAACCAAATCGCAAACGCACCCAAAAGAATGAACCGTACCAATAGATGCACAGGTGCGAAAGTGCTTTTAAGATGTGCGCACACTACGCGAGCTTGAAAACCGCTAAGCCTTTCGCACTAAACAACTTCAATCGCTTGCGGTCGGTGTTGCTCACAGACAAGGCACACACACACACACACTTGGAGAGATCCCTGCTGATACCCTAATCTTGCTTTGTCACAAAAATAAGTGCGTCACTGTTGTGCAAAGAGAACTGGAGATATAGTGTAACTGTATCTCATTTTATAGTGTGTGACAGGACTCATGTCTTGTTTATGTATGTGTATATCCTCTCACGTTCAACCGCTTTTATTTCCAAACATTCAACAACTGAACAAGTTTCCCAGACGCTTTAAATCGAACAGAAATGGAATAATGAGTCCCTGAACAAAGTGGGGGTCAATATTAAAAGGAACAGTATCTGCTTTAAGTACTACAGTGCATCTCATCCTCACGGACTGCACAATATTAGTCAGTTCTTACTGTGAGATGTTACTCCACTCTTCCAACAAGGCATCTGCAAGCTCTTGATCACATCTGTGGGGACACGTACTTTTCCACTGCAAGGACGATCAGCTGTCCTTCCTGTCTCCCTGTAGCACCGTCTTAAGCGTCTTACATTACAGACATTGCAGTTTATTGCTCTGGACACATCTGCAGTCCTCATGCCTCCCTGCAGCAGGTCTATGGCATGTTCACGCAGGTGAGCAGGAACCCTAGGCGTCTTTCTTCTGGTGTTTTTCAGAGTCAGTAGAAAGGTCTCTTCAGTGTCCTAACTTATTGTAACTGTGACCTTAATCGCCTAGCGCCTTTAAACTGTTAGTGTTTTAAGGACTGTTCCACAGGTACGTGTGCAGTAATTGTTTACGGTTCATTGAACAAGCACGAAAAACCTCGTTTAAACCCTTTCCAATAAAGATCTGTAAAGCTTATTTGGATTTTGCAAAATTCTCTTTAAAATACAGTCTCCTGGGGGGGGGGGGAAAGGGGTGTGTTTTTTTTTGTTTTTTTGTTTTTTTTTGCTGAGTTTATATAATATATATAAAATATATAAGGGATGGGCTTGAGTACTCGGAAGAGACATGAATGACTGATCATTAAAACGACGATCGTGCATTTTTTTTTTTTTCTATCTCCATTTTTCCACTTTTACACGTTTCCGTCAGCCACGCAAACGCAAAGCACGTGCATACTACTATAATCCCGGTGACCGGGCGGAAAAAAGCAGAGAGACACGCGAGAAATCCTCTGCAATAACTGATTGATTTTGGCCATAGTGGATTTTAACTTCCGTTGGACTGTTATTTTCTATCCGAGTCCCTGCGGGAGCCCTTATTAAAACTGGTTAAAGCGAGCGCGGCTGATTTACTTAAACAGGAGCGTCGCGAGTGTTAATAAGAATAAACATGAGCTCAGGGTCAGGCTGTGCTGTCGTCGGCTTCCACAACTGCAGTTTTTACCGCCTGTTTTTATCGCTGTGCAGGTAATTATATGCTTCCGTGCTCGTGTAATATCCGAGTTCTTCGCCATCGACGCCTTCCGTGAGAACGAAGTAGTTAATTAGATCGATGTAGCTAACCTCGGGCCATAGCTTCATGTCGTTAAACTTTGACGGGCGAGGCACCGTCAAAAGGCGGTCTCGGAGCGCTACTCCGTTCATCACCGCGAGTGAGGAGCAACACGGCCTCGTTACTAATAGATCGCTCCCGTTGTAATAAACAACAGAATTGACACCGCAAGCGCGCGGTTACAGCACATAACGACCTCGACCTCTAAAGTAATTCACACCAGTTTCTCCAACCCTCGCACACAGTGGAGCGTTTTGGATGTGGACACGAGTTTGTGCTCGTACATCACCGTCGTGCTTCCGTGCTACACAAGCTGCGCTTTCTAAAGTTCTCAGGTTGCAGTCTTCTGCAGTGTTTAATAGAAAAGGCGCCCTGCTTTAGAGGTCGTGTCGGGAACGAAAGGTAACGAAATGCCTCTGGGTATAGCCGCGTCGCATCACGTGCGTCTGACGTCGTGTGCCATCGTCCGGGAGACGGCTTCCGGTTAGTTTAAAAAGCGCTCGTGTTCCGTTTCCGATCTTACCTTTCTAAAATTCATACACTAGACTGTAGTGCATAGTGTAAGTGTATAGGACGGCATTTGGGACACAACTATAGTATTTCCTCTCCGACGCATGATTTCGGAAGAGAAGAAACGTAACGAGTGAACATGCCCCGTGCCACGCAGAACAACGAACCGGTAACGATTATTATCGATTATACACACACACACACACACACACACTCTTAGTCGCACACTCTCATATCTAATATACTCTTATACCACATTTCTTCCTCCCTAGTTGACAGTTCCTCACTCTCCCCGACTCTCCTCACTCTCCTTCCAGTTTTTAATAATGCTTTGGACAGTTCTTAACCCAGTTCCAGAGATTTCAGCAATCTCCTTAGTCGTTTTCTCTGCTCGATCCAGGCCAGCAGTTTTCCCCTTCTGAAACACAGGAACGTCTCTTCCACAACCGCAGGATGCGTCGAAACACGAGATGAGACGCTCCACACTGCATCAGTCAGGGTTTAAAAAGATTGTGGCCAGCTGAAATAAATGAATCACTGGGTTTACTTAAGAGCCTGTGTCTGGATCGTTATTGCAAACAGCAACCTTTTTTTTTTTTGGCCCCTCTGTGTGTGTGTGTGTGAAAAGTAATGGCGCCCTGTAAGAGGCACAACAGTGACGACGTGTTTCCGAATCGATTTGTGTATTTACATACGCAAATTTCTTGGTTTTTTTTTTAATCGTGCGACGTAGAAACGATGTTGACGAGACAACGTCTCTTGAGGCGAGTGTGCGTCTTGGCTGACGCAGTACATTTTGGGGTGAAAGGGAACATTGTGTACAGTTGATATTTTCTTTAACTAGCTGTGATGGTGAGGAGGCTGGAGGTGTGTGAGCGAGCGAGCGAGTGTGTTGTTTTTCGAGAGAGAGAGTGAGTGAGAGTGTGTGTGCGTGCGCGCAGGCAGTTGGCGACTCTGGAGGCTGTTTGTGTTGAGCTGTTCACTTGGCAGCGGGAGATTAAAAATCTGAGCGCGGTGAATCAGCTCGCTTTGTCTTCTTCTCCAGCTCGCTCTCTCTTTCTTGCTCGCTCGCTCGCTCTCTAACTCTCTCTCTCTCTCTCTCTCTCTCTCGCACGCGCGCGCGCTCTCATCCCCGCCATCTCGTATATTGGTGCTCTAGTATCATGGGCTTTTTTGCCGGCCCTCAGCGTAGCGCGTGGTGTGTCGCTTTGTCCGTTGCGCGCGTGCCGTGCGATGTGTGTGAGCGTGATGTCGAGGAGAGCGCTGGGCTCGAGCCTGTGCCTGCCTGAGTTACGCTACTGTCTGTGTTTCCCCTGCACAGTACTGCTCCAGCACGGCGGAGACGCCAACATCCGCAACACCGACGGCAAATCAGCGCTGGACCTGGCCGAGCCGTCCGCCAAAGCCGTACTCACTGGTGAGTCAACACCGCCAACTGCTCTCTTTCTTCATCTGTCCATCTCTCTCTCTCTCTCTCTCTCTCTCTCCTCTGGCTGGGTTTCTCTCAATCTGTCACTGATTGCTGCTCACTGGCTTTCAAATGTTCACCGATTGTTTTGTGTGTGTGTGTGTGCGTGTGCGCGCGCGTGTATTTGTGCTTGTGTATCTTTCCAATTCTTCTCTCTCTCTCTCTCTCTCTCTCCCTCTTTGTAATGATGGTCATTGATGTTTTTGTGGATGCATGCAGCAGGAGTCTGATCTCTCTCTCTCGCACGCTCCACTGATTGCACTGATGCTCAGTGTTGTTTTTGTTGATGCACACAGCAGGAGTCGTCCCCCACCCCACCCCTGTTTGCATCGGGTCCCTCCTCATCCACGTTCTCCCCACGTTTACTCCGAGTTGCATCACATCTCGGGTGTTGGCGTTGGGCAGTAACAGAGCAGTCGTGTGTAGAATGTGTGTAATTCACTGTCAAGATTAGTCGGCGTCTTGCATCGTTAAGTAGCCGCATCATATGGGAGGCTGTATAGGGCAAAACACACTGTTACAGGAGGGCAGAGTGTCTGTAATCGACCGGTTTGTAGTTTTTAAAATCGCTCTTGAATGAAAACGTAACACAAGTTTATTACAGAAATAAACAGTGCTGACCGTACCATGAAAATGTACTGTACTTTTTAAAACGAACTAAGTATTAATATATATTAACTCATAATAAATATTAAGGTAAATAAAATGTATACATCCAAACCGAATCAAAAAACAACACTCCAAATAAATATAAATCCAGACATCCAAAATTAATAAAACACTTCAAATAACACAACAAAATTCGTCAGCGATTAGTTTTTATTTCACCTCTAGAGGCCGCTCTCGTACCGTATAACGATGCAACCCGGGGAAAACAATCGGCGTGGATTTTTACAGGTAAACGAGAGTTCCAGCAATCTCTTATCGATGCCGGCGAAACCGATCAATCGGCCGTCCTCTAGAACAAAACAATCCTTCCTGTTCATTTGCATTGCCTTTTTCTCATTTGTTCTGTCGTTATGGATTACTGATGCTAACGATGCATTGAATGCATGCAAGAATTGTTGGTAGAAATATACGAAAATCATCTTCGGGGTCTTCGGACTGGAGAAATGAGAATTAGCCGCTGATATAATGACGTCGTTCTAGCCGCATGTTCCCACGCCTCAGAGCCGCGTAGTGAAGTCCAGTCGCCCTGCGATCGTGTCGTGCTCTAGTTCTCCAAACGATCTCTTTAATGGACGTGAAAATCAATCATCAAAACATGGTCACTACGCCATGATTAACCCCGCCCACTCGACACTGGAGAAGAAGTGCCTGGAGACATCAGATTGCCGCTAATTATTCACGAAACAAGTTCAGCGTGAAGCAAATTAGAAAGCGAACGAACATCCCTGTGGTTTTAACCGAAATGATAACTCCGAGCTAATAAACGCCGCAAAGCGATTTAGCGAAGATTTACCTGAGACGAGCTTGCAGTCGAACGGATTAGCGCGCGCTTAAGCCTTTTAAAAAAAAAAACAAAAAAACAAAACCAAACTAGTCTGTAAATGCGCTTTCGTTCGTGAAACTCCGGCGTCTGACAGTTCACATTACTCTCACCTGCTGTGCAGTTCAGCCTGACGAACATCTGAAACGAAACGAAATGGATATTAGATGCTTCTTCCCCACCGAGAACGCGCGAGCGTGATAACCCTGCGCGGTAAGATCTTCGCCGAGTTGAAACGTAAAAGCCGACGGTGAGCGTGACCTCCTGATGGGGAGCGAAGTTCCTGCTGTGTAGCGCAGAGCTTTCCCTTGACATTAGCAAGGGGATGTTATGGATGTTTTGGCAAACATCTCCTGGATAAAATATTGGCGGAAAATCCCATTTTAGTGTATAAGAAGAAAAGTCTAGTCCTAGAGGAGTGAGTCGGTGATGTCTTCTTTATGAATACGTTTGCTGATGGTTTCAGACCTCCGACATGACTAACAGGGGCGGTGGTGGCTTGGTGGTTACGGCTCGGGGTTACTGATCAGAAGGTCCGGGGTTCAAGCTTCGTCTCTCTCTGTGTCTCTCTCTGTATCTCTCTCTCGCGCTCTCTCTCTCTCTCTCTCTCTCTCTCTCTCTCTCTGTGTCTCACTCTCTCTCTCTATGTGTCTCTCTCTCTCTCTCGCTCTCTGTGTCTCTCGCTCTGTGTCTCAAGCCCCAGCGCTGCCACTGTTGGGCCCTTGAGCAAGGCCATTAACCATCTCTACTCCAGGGGGCGCCGTATCACGGCCGACCCTGCGCTCCGACCCCAGCTTCCTGGGGAAATATCCGAAGAAAAATATTTCACTGTGCCGTGAATACACTACAAAGACTCATTATCATTAACTTAATCGTTAATGCTGCGTTCAGCTCGCGGCACCTTCCCGTTACGCCATCTTCGACCTCTGTGTTTGAGGTACAAAGTGGGGAGGGGGAATCGTGGACGCCTCAGTGTTCATGTTTTGTTAGCAGCATGCTAGTTATCCAACTGTGATGAGTGAAGTATGTTTTCCGTCTTCAAACCGTGATCTGTGTAGTCAGTGTTGCGGATTTAATGAGCGAATAAGTCTGTGTATTTATATCTGTTATCCGTGTAAATGAGTAACTCGCTCGGCGGAAGATTTCCTGCGTCCACATCCATCAGCTGTGGATAATACTGCCGCATTATTAACTGGTCGGTAGTTAATTATTGTAATATTTATTATCATTATTATTGTGTTGGTTTTTTTTTTTGTCGTGTTTTTTTTTTTTAACGTTTTGTGTAATAAATATGCACGTGCGTGAGTTCCAGAGGAAAGCAACCGATACGAACCAAGTTCCTGACCACTCGCACGTGCAAACGGTTTATTGTTCTACCCAACGCGATGAACCGACAAAACACTAATAATAATAATAATAATAAATGTAAAAAATAATTCGAAATGCATGGTCTGGTGCAGACTTGGCTGAACAAGCTCCTCGGTGTCTCAGCCTGGTGTTTTTCTGCACATTTCATATTTTCTCTGTTAACGACCTTTAAAACGACACAAAAGCCCCTAACTAGAATATCTGAAAGGTGTAAAGAAAATCTATATCTGAAGTCTTGAAAAGGCTCGGGTCCTTTCTTTATGTATTTCTTTTGACATTCTCTTTGAGGCGAGCTGAAATGTTCAGCTGTCTCGCGTGTCTGAAATAAAGCCACTATTTATTGATTCTCTTTAGGATTTTCATGAAACATCCAGACCAGTAGACACAACCTTGATCTCTCCGTCGCTCTCTCACTCTCTGTCGCTCTCTCACTCTCCGTCGCTCTCTCTCACTCTCCGTCGCTCTCTCTCTCACTCTCCGTCGCTCTCTCTTACTCTCTCTCTCTCTCTCACTCTCTGTCGCTCTCTCTCACTCTCCGTCGCTCTCTCTCACTCTCCGTCGCTCTCTCTCACTCTCCGTCGCTCTCTCTCACTCTCCGTCGCTCTCTCTCACTCTCCGTCGCTCTCTCTCGCTCTCCGTCGCTCTCTGTCGCTCTCTCTCGCTCTCTGTCGCTCTCTCTCACTCTCCGTCGCTCTCTCTCGCTCTCTGTCGCTCTCTCTCGCTCTCTGTCGCTCTCTCTCACTCTCCGTCGCTCTCTCACTCTCTGTCGCTCTCTCTCACTCGCTGTCGCTCTCTCACTCTCTGTCGCGCTCTCTCACTCTCTGTCGCGCTCTCTCACTCTCTGTCGCGCTCTCTCACTCTCTGTCGCGCTCTCTCACTCTCTGTCGCTCTCTCTCACTCTCTGTCGCTCTCTCTCACTCTCCGTCGCTCTCTCTCACTCTCCGTCGCTCTCTCTCACTCTCCGTCGCTCTCTCTCACTCTCCGTCGCTCTCTCTCGCACTCCGTCGCTCTCTCTCGCTCTCCGTCGCTCTCTCTCGCTCTCCGTCGCTCTCTCTCGCTCTCCGTCGCTCTCTCTCGCTCTCTCTCGCTCTCCGTCGCTCTCTCTCGCTCTCCGTCGCTCTCTCTCGCTCTCCGTCGCTCTCTCTCGCTCTCCGTCGCTCTCTCTCGCTCTCCGTCGCTCTCTCTCGCTCTCCGTCGCTCTCTCTCGCTCTCCGTCGCTCTCTCTCGCTCTCTCTCGCTCTCTCTCGCTCTCCGTCGCTCTCTCTCGCTCTCCGTCGCTCTCTCTCGCTCTCCGTCGCTCTCTCTCGCTCTCCGTCGCTCTCTCTCGCTCTCCGTCGCTCTCTCTCGCTCTCTGTCGCTCTCTCTCGCTCTCCGTCGCTCTCTGTCGCTCTCTCTCGCTCTCTGTCGCTCTCTCTCGCTCTCCGTCGCTCTCTCTCGCTCTCCGTCGCTCTCTCTCACTCTCCGTCGCTCTCTCTCACTCTCCGTCGCTCTCTCACTCTCCGTCGCTCTCTCTCACTCTCCGTCGCTCTCTCTCACTCTCCGTCGCTCTCTCACTCTCCGTCGCTCTCTCACTCTCCGTCTCTCTCTCACTCTCCGTCTCTCTCTCACTCTCCGTCTCTCTCTCACTCTCTCTCACTTTGTCGCTCTCTCTCACTCTGTCGCTCTCTCACTCTCTGTCGCTCTGTCTCTGTCGCTCTCTCTCACTCTCTGTCGCTCTCTGTCGCTCTCTGTCGCTCTCTGTCGCTCTCTCTCACTCTCTGTCGCTCTCTCTGTCTCTCTCACTCTCCGTCCCTGTCGCTCTCTCTGTCTCTCTCTCTGTCCCTGTCTCTCTCTCTGTTCCTGTCTCTCTCTCGCTCCGTCTGTTTCGCTCCCTGTCTCGCTCTCTGTGTCTCGCTCTCTGTGTCTCTCTCTCTGTGTCTCTCTCTCTGTCTCGCTCTCTCTCTCTGTCTCGCTCTCTCTCTCTGTCTCTCTCTCTCTCTCTGTCTCGCTCTCTCTCTCTCTGTCTCGCTCTCTCTCTCGCTCGCTCGCTCTCTCTCTCGCTCGCTCGCTCTCTCTCTCGCTCGCTCGCTCTCTGTCTCGCTCGCTCGCTCTCTGTCTCGCTCGCTCGCTGTGTCTCTCTCTTGCTCTCTCTGTCTCTCTCTTGCTCTCTGTCTCTCTCTTGCTCTCTGTCTCTCTCTTGCTCTCTGTCTCTCTCTCGCTCTCTCTGTGTGTGTCTCTCTGTGTGTGTCTCTCTCTCTCTGTGTCTCTCTCTCTCTCGCTCTCTCTGTGTCTCTCGCTCTCTCTGTGTCTCTCGCTCTCTGTGTCTCGCTCTCTCTGTGTCTCGCTCTCTCTGTGTCTCGCTCTCTCTGTGTCTCTCGCTCTCTGTGTCTCGCTCTCTGTGTCTCGCTCTCGCTCTCTCTGTGTCTCGCTCTCGCTCTCTCTGTGTCTCGCTCTCTGTGTCTCTCTCTCGCTCTCTGTGTCTCTCTCTCGCTCTCTGTGTCTCTCGCTCGCTCTCTGTGTCTCTCGCTCTGTGTGTCGCTCTCGCTCTCTGTGTGTCGCTCTCGCTCTCTGTGTGTCACTCTCGCTCTCTGTGTCTCGCTCTCGCTCTCTGTGTCTCTCTCTCTCTCTCTGTGTCTCTCTCTCGCTCTCTGTCTCTCGCTCTCTCTGTGTCTCTCGCTCTCTCTGTGTCTCTCGCTCTCTCTGTGTCTCGCTCTCTCTGTGTCTCGCTCTCTCTGTGTCTCGCTCTCTCTGTCTCGCTCTCTGTGTCTCGCTCTCGCTCTCTGTGTCTCGCTCTCGCTCTCTGTGTCTCGCTCTCGCTCTCTGTGTCTCGCTCTCGCTCTCTGTGTCTCGCTCTCGCGCTCTCTGTGTCTCGCTCTCGCGCTCTCTGTGTCTCGCTCTCGCGCTCTCTGTGTCTCGCTCTCTGTGTCTCGCTCTCTCGCTCTCTGTGTCTCGCTCTCTCGCTCTCTGTGTCTCGCTCTCGCTCTCTCTGTGTCTCGCTCTCTCTGTGTCTCGCTCTCTCTGTGTCTCGCTCTCTCTGTGTCTCGCTCTCTGTGTCTCTCTCTCGCTCTCTGTGTCTCTCTCTCGCTCTCTGTGTCTCTCTCTCGCTCTCTGTGTCTCGCTCTCTGTGTCTCGCTCTCTGTGTCTCGCTCTCTGTGTCTCGCTCTCTGTGTCTCGCTCTCTGTGTGTCTCTCGCTCTCTCTGTGTGTCTCTCGCTCTCTCTGTGTGTCTCTCGCTCTCTCTGTGTGTCTCTCGCTCTCTCTGTGTGTCTCTCGCTCTCTCTGTGTGTCTCTCTCTCTCTCTGTGTGTGTCTCTCTCTCTCTCGCTCTCTCTGTGTCTCTCGCTCTCTGTGTCTCGCTCTCTCTGTGTGTGTGTCTCTCTCTCTCTGTGTCTCTCTCTCTCGCTCTCTCTGTGTGTGTGTCTCTCTCTCTCGCTCTCTCTGTGTCTCTCGCTCTCTGTGTCTCTCGCTCTCTGTGTCTCTCGCTCTCTGTGTCTCGCTCTCTCTGTGTCTCGCTCTCTCTGTGTCTCGCTCTCTCTGTGTCTCGCTCTCTGTGTCTCTCTCTCGCTCTCTGTGTCTCTCTCTCGCTCTCTGTGTCTCGCTCTCGCTCTCTGTGTCTCGCTCTCTGTGTCTCGCTCTCTGTGTCTCGCTCTCTGTGTCTCGCTCTCTGTGTCTCGCTCTCTGTGTGTCTCTCGCTCTCTCTCTGTGTCTCTCGCTCTCTGTGTCTCTCGCTCTCTCTGTGTCTCGCTCTCTCTGTGTCTCGCTCTCTCTGTGTCTCGCTCTCTGTGTCTCGCTCTCTGTGTCTCTCTCTCGCTCTCTGTGTCTCTCTCTCGCTCTCTGTGTCTCGCTCTCGCTCTCTGTGTCTCGCTCTCTGTGTCTCGCTCTCTGTGTCTCGCTCTCTGTGTCTCGCTCTCTGTGTGTCTCTCGCTCTCTCTGTGTGTCTCTCGCTCTCTCTGTGTGTCTCTCGCTCTCTCTGTGTGTCTCTCGCTCTCTCTGTGTGTCTCTCTCTCTCTCTGTGTGTGTCTCTCTCTCTCTCGCTCTCTCTGTGTCTCTCGCTCTCTGTGTCTCGCTCTCTCTGTGTGTGTGTCTCTCTCTCTCTGTGTCTCTCTCTCTCGCTCTCTCTGTGTGTGTGTCTCTCTCTCTCGCTCTCTCTGTGTCTCTCGCTCTCTGTGTCTCTCGCTCTCTGTGTCTCGCTCTCTCTGTGTCTCGCTCTCTCTGTGTGTCTCGCTCTCGCTCTCTCTGTGTCTCGCTCTCTCTGTGTGTCTCGCTCTCGCTCACTCTCTGTGTCTCGCTCTCGCTCGCTCTCTCTGTGTCTCTCGCTCGCTCTCTCTGTGTCTCTCGCTCGCTCTCTCTGTGTCTCTCGCTCGCTCTCTCTGTGTCTCTCGCTCGCTCTCTCTGTGTCTCTCGCTCGCTCTCTCTGTGTCTCTCGCTCGCTCTCTCTGTGTCTCTCGCTCGCTCTCTCTGTGTCTCTCGCTCGCTCTCTCTGTGTCTCTCGCTCGCTCTCTCTGTGTCTCTCGCTCGCTCTCTCTGTGTCTCTCGCTCGCTCTCTCTGTGTCTCTCGCTCGCTCTCTCTGTGTCTCTCGCTCGCTCTCTCTGTGTCTCTCGCTCGCTCTCTCTGTGTCTCTCGCTCGCTCTCTCTGTGTCTCTCGCTCGCTCTCTCTGTGTCTCTCGCTCGCTCTCTGTCTCTGTGTGTGTCTCTCGCTCTCTGTCTCTGTGTGTGTCTCTCTCTGTGTGTGTCTCTCTCTGTGTGTGTCTCTCTCTGTGCCTCTCTGGCGCTCTCTCTGTGTCTCTCGCTCGCTCTCTGTCTCTGTGTGTCTCTCTCTGTGTGTGTCTCTCTCTGTGCCTCTCTGGCACTCTCTCTGTGTCTCTCTCGAGCTCTCTCTTGGTCTCTCTCTCTGTGTCTGTGTCTCTCTCGCTCTCTCTGTGTGTGTCTCTGTCTCTCTCGCTCACTCTCTGTGTCTCTCTCGCTAAGAGTGTTATTTATTTATTTGTTTGTTTGTTTATTTATTTATTTATTAGAACCTGTTCATGCAGTTATTATTTATGTCTGTACCTGCCCACGATATTTTCTTACAAATTTAGTTGGTTTTGCGTTGCCTGATTTAAACCACTGCGATGACCAAACATGATGTTAATGCAGTGCACGTCAGCGCACACTCATAATTAATCTGACCGCTCGCTCATTAATGCATGAAAGCTAAAACCTCTCCTGTGCATAACTCTTTTTTTCTTTTGTGTGTGTGTGTGTGTGTGTGTGTGTGTGTGTGTGTGTGTGTGTGTATTCCGAGCGACCGCTGGATCAAATCTAAAATGGAATGGGTTTGCCTGCTGGTTACCGAGATAATTCCTCATCAATCCTCCGAACATTCAACCGCTTCGTTTCTCGAGCGCTCACGCTAGCGGACGGCCGGGCGACCCGAAAACACGACGCCTCCACCGCTCGGTTAATCTCGACCGAGGTCTGATACAGATCTACAGTTATTTTTATAGACGTTTACGTATATATCGTGGCGGGCCGGATTTAAAAAAAAAAACAAAAAAAACAACAACCTCCCAGAAAATCTGTAACCTCCACCACTCGTCGACGCTCGACACTTTAATTCTGCGTCGAAGATGATCGAGGCGTAATTTGTTCCAAATTGCAGCGCGCGAGCTCACATGAATAAATAAAGATCATTACTTCTGTCTCGTATCAAGCAGAAGGTGCTCGAGGGTCGAGGCAGTGCATCGCTCGCCACGATGGAAAAAATCAACTCTGAGCTCCACAGGAGTAGTAAATGCATTTAGAGCTGCCTTCATTCAATAAAAGAGTCTGCCTTGAGCCCTGATAACAAACCGCTATTGAGAGACTCGCTTTCACATTTTGGCGATAATGGCACATGAGATGCCCTCGCCATATTGTGTGCGTGTGTGTGTGTGTGTGTGTGTGTGTGTGTGTAAAAATAGCCCAAGCCGTCCCTTGCCAGCTACTCAAGTACTTCTCATCATTGTTAAAGATCCTCTTTCTCTTTTCCCTGCAGTTTTTGAAGGCAGTAAAGTGCTCTGTCGCTTGCTCTTGCAGCATTGAAGCGAGATGAGTGTAATAGGCTCTGGCTGCCCTTCATCTCCGTCATCCTCTTGGTCTTCGTCTTCATCACCACCTCGCTCTTTCCTCGGTCACGTTTCTGAGACGCGCGAGACGTGAGCGGTAAACCGTGCTGCTGCGGTAAACTCTGATGACGGTCCCAGCTCTGGAAACTCTGACTGGTTACACGTGCATGACTGTAGCGTGGTGGGAAAACCAGTCCTAAAAGCCCCGGAATGACTTGGCGCTTTATTTATTTCCTCTTGCACTTGCGGTTTCATCCTCCCAAAATCACCGGGGGTTTCGAAAGGGTTTCGAGTCAAATGCCTGAAATCAGGTCTGTGTTTAACACAGTGTGGAGATATGTTCATGCTTTATTCTACAACATGAAATACATCAGTAATACCGCACTCGCTATCGCCCTCTGTCTGTCTCTTTCACTTGCTCTGTCTTGCTGGCTCTCTCACTGTCTGTCTCTCTCGTTCTCTTTTGTCTCTTTCTCGCTCTCTTTTTCTCTCTCTCGCTCTGTCTCTTTCGCTGTCTCTGTCTCTCTCGCTTGCTTTGTCTCGCTCTCTCTGTCTTTCTTGCCGTCTCGCTCTCTCTCTCGCTCTCAGACTCTCTCTCGCTCTCTTTGTCTCTGTGTCTCTCGCGCTCTGTCTTGTGCTCTCTGTCTTTTTTTTGTCTCTCTTGAACTCACTCTCTCGGTCTGTCTCTTTCGCTCGCTTTGTCTGGCGCTCTCTCTCTGTCTTTCTTGCTGTCTCTGTCTGTCACTCTCTCGGTCTCTCTCTCTCGCTCTCTGTCTCACTCTCTCTCTTTCATGCTCTCACGCTCACTCTCTCTCGCTCTGTCTCTCTCACTCGCTCTGTCTTTCCTGCTGTATTTCTGTCTTTCTCGCTCTCTCCGTCTCTGTCTCGCTCTCCCTCTGTCTTTCTTGCTGTCTCTTTGTGTCTCTCTCGCTCCCATCGTCCCAAAGTCAACGGGGATTTTTTTTTGAAAGGGTTTTTAGTTAAATGCCTGAAATCAGGTCTGTGTTTAACGCGATGTCGAGATATTTTCACGCTTTATTCTACGACATAAAACACATCAGTAATACCGCACTCGGGATTTTTATTTTTAAAAGCTTTTCACGCCCGAGCGGGGAAAACTCCTCTACTACAGCCTCTTATTGTTTTTATACTCGCGCTCTTGCAAACTCCTCCAACTCCCAACTTTCCAGTCTGTAGATTGGATGGGAGCATATCGGAAGCGACGTGGTGCTCGCACGCGGTGCTCATGTTCTTACTTCCTGTAACATTTGTGCAGTCTTTGTAGTAGGGGTTTGCAGTAAGGGTCTCGTGCATTTATTGAATTTTTTTTTTTTTTTTTTCTTCATTTTTCCCCCCTCCGCTCGATTTACCATTTCAAAAAATCACAGTAAAGGATTTATTCATTCGGAATGGTTAAAAAAAAAAAAGACAGGTGCTCCCACCACTTCAGGATTAAGGAGAGTACCGGGAGGGTGTAATAACATGACCAGCTGTGCAGTTGGGACCTGCTTGCCAGTGTTGTGCTGACTCCAAAAATCTACCTCCACTCTGAATACAAAGTACGTTACGGTGTAGACGTGCTGATGTCGCCTAATTCCAGAGCTCCTGTTTCTGTTCATTCGGGGGGGGGGGGGCAGAGCACGGTTTGTATGACAAACCGGTGACGTGAACGCCGTCATGCGGCCCGGTCGCAGCGCCGAACCTGAGCCCACCTGTAGGAACTGGTCCGAGTTCGGCTGCACCGAAACGCGACTCGTACTCGGGTCCGCGCTCGTGCAGGAAGTAAAGTAACCCGCGTGTACCAGTAATAAAACCAAACGTCTACGATGGCGTAAGATGAACGCGAACGCATCGGGGTTCGATAGGATCGAGCGAGTCCGATACCAGGAACGATCGCACTCGGATTCGGACCGCTGCAAACGTGCCCAGGATAGGCTTCCGTGCTGCGCGTGCCTGAAAAGAGGAGTCGGCTTCTGCCCGGTGGAGTGGGCGGGGCTTCCAGGTATTGTTAATATCAGAAACACTCATCATTCCAGATTTATATATCGATTCGCTCATCTGCCTTTTTTATTTCGGAGAAAGACTGCCGTTTTGGCATATTTTTGAGTCGTGACTCGTAGCAACTCGGCAACGTACTCCGACGGCAAATCGTGACGCTTGTATAGGTTGGCAGGTCTGATCGTATAATATAATATCATATAATATAAAGGGGAGTAAATGTCACTGGGTGTTGAGTCAGTGTGGTATTGTATAAAGACGTATATCATATAAGCTTGATCTGCAGTATGGCAACAGTGTCATATACCTAACAGTGTTTCCTTCAGGTTGAGAATTTATTGGTGGAGGTGGAGGTTGGCGCGGCGTGTGTTCAGTAATAAACTAGTCAAACAAAGGTTTATGAATAAACTTTTCATTGCACACGAATAACTACTCGAAATAAATAACTATCTACACGTCAACATAAATAACGATTAGGGAAGAAATAACTGTATATTAAAATATATTTTCCATTTTCAAAATGTATTCAAGAACAAAACACAGACGCATTTTCGACGCACATGCCAAAAATAAAGAACGATTTCCGTTACCGAGTACCTTTTCAAACGTGCCTAGTTACACAGTCGCCGGAACGTTTCGTTTTCCTCGGCTCGGGAAAAATCCCGAGGCGAACGCGCTACCCGCTCGGCCGCCGTGCGCTCCAATCACATTTCCTCGTTTCAATCATTTATTCAGTCCAGAATTTGTGGATCAGTTCTCCTCGTCGTAATCTAAACGAGCGACGTGGCGTTAGACTCGGTCGGACTCGGTTCGCGTTCTCGTTCTCGTTCGTTCATCTGCAGGGAGTGCTTCATCTCGGTCAGGGTCACAGTGGATTCGGAGCTTATCCTGGGAGCGCCGGATTAGAGGTCGACCGATTAGTTCTCCGTAAAATGCACTGTCGGGCGGTACGTACCCGCCGATGACCGGTTTATGAACCGATATTTTCAAACTGAATGAAAACGTAGCGCTCAAAGTAAAATATTGCCGAACTGCAAAAATAAACAGTACTGGCTGTACGGTGAAAAGGTGCTACACGTGCTTTAAATGAAATAAATATTAATATTCATGAGCTGTTCGTGAATATTAAAGTAAATAATAGATATACATCCAAAATGAATGCAAAAAACACTTCAAATAACACAACAAAATTGGTCGGTGATGTTTTTTTTTTTTTCGCCTCTAGACTCCGCTCTCGTACCGTGTGACGACGGCTGAGCCTTCTCCTCAGCCGCTCAGCTACGGACGCGACCGGGAAAGACTATCGGTGTGGATTTTAACTTCAATCGGTTATCAGTGCCGATTAATCAGCAACGGTCGACCTCTACACTGGTGAGGGGCGGGGGACATCATACACATCGATTCACAAACGTGCGCACGCACTCACACGCAGTTTAGAGCCGCCAGTTCACCCACTACGTGTTTTTACGAGGTGGGAGGAGACCGGCGAACCCTGAGGGAACCCACACAGACACGGGCGGAACACGTGGAACTCGCCACGAGAGCGAGCTCAGGGTCGAAGCAGGAACTCTGGGAGTAGCCGTGAGGCAGCGACGCTACCTGCTCCGCCGTCATGTCCTCACGTGTTCACTAAAAACGAAAAAGCGACGTTTAAACGCCTTATTCGTTTCTATTTGCGCTAATTGGAGTGAAAACAGCCTCATGCACGTCACGTCAGTCGTTTTTCTGACTTAATCGATTTAATTACGTTGACTAATTGTTGCAGCCCCACTGAAATGTGTAACCAACACACACACACGAGCAGCCTTAAGTGAAAAACCACTCAAGTGCGCTTTTAAGAGGAGTAAAAACATCTGAAAACGAGAGAAGCGTGCGACGTTAATGTGCGTCGTGTGACCCGACGGCTCCGTACTGATTTATGTTCTGTAAGCGGACACAAATAAGGGTCGTAATCATTTCCCGTTCGTTCCCGTTTCCTGACACTTCATGCATCATGTGTATCTGTGTTCCTGGTGTTTGAGAGAACACGCTTTATTCCGAGTGCCGTTATTTGTCTTTCCTGCCCAGCCACACGCTTTTACGATAAGCTTTTGTGCTCACAGGTTACAATTCGACCTATAAATAACGGCACCCCGCTGCGGACGGAAACCCGGCGGTCTGTCGTGTTCCTCCGGATCTGGAGTGGAAACACAGTGAAAGGACCGGCTGAAACGTTCTTCAGAAACACTAGAATACGAGGCATCATTTCGGAAAAATCCGACCGGCGTTCAGTCCGGAACGCAGACGTCCGCCGACATTTCACGTCTTGCCCGAGCGCTTCGAGTGGACGGTAAAGACGATGGCGTCTGGCCGTGAATCCCCTCACTCGGTCCACCTCTTCTTTTTATTTGATTTATTCATTCATGACGATTATATTCGGTTTGGACGACTGTGCATGACGTCTTGGAACCATTTAGCTTTGCCGTTTGCGTAGCTGCGTCATGTGAAATGGATCGGATTCAAACTGTAGTTGCATTCACAAATACAACACACCGGTGTTTTTTATTTTTTATTTTTTAAATTTTTTTATGAAATAACAGCATGGGTAACCGGCAAGTTTGCTCCAGCTAGCTAATGTTATCTAGTTAGCTACAGCTAGCTACATCTACGTTAGCATCCTCCCCGATCCTCTTAACACATGACTTTCTTCGGCAAATGTACGCACCCTTTTGCTGCGGTTTAAAAAAAAAGAAAAAAAAAAGACCCGAGTCTCCAAGCAACCCGACGTTCCTTGGTCGTAATCTGACCGAAGAATCGATCAAGGATTATTTACTTGGAGATGAAATTGACGCTAGCTAGAATGTTATCCACTTATTATTATGGACTACCACTAAAAGACGAGGAGTGCTATTCAGGGAAACTTAACACCTTCAAACCGTGTAACTCTAGAAGATCTTGATTGCTCGCCATCCTGTCAGCGGCTAAACGATGCTAAGTGATGACCTAGCCTGCGGTCGCCAGACATATGCAGTGCCGTCTATTAATATCGGCACCCTTTGGTAAATACGCGCAAAGAAGGCTGTGAGAAATTGTCTTTATTGTTGAAGCTTTTGATCTATTTTTGTGAATTTTTTTTTTTAAAACAAACGATTGAAAACACAACACAGGTTTATCCAAAAAAAAACAAAAAAACCCTTTGTTAAATATGGGTGAGCAACAATTATTGGCACTCTTAGGAATTCATATAGACTTTTTTTTTTTTTTTTTTTTTTAAAGTACACCTGGGTGACTAGGAACAGGAACTTATTCAAGCATGACTTCCTGTTTTACAGGGGTGTAAATATGAGAATACGTAGGCCACCAGCGTGGACCTCGAAATGCGAAGGATCTGGAGAGATTCTGTACGGAGGAACGGTCTCAGATCCATCGCCATGTATTCCCCAACCTCATCAGGCGTTATAGGAGAAGACTCAGAGCTGTTATCTTGGCAAAGTGAGGTAGCATAAAATATTGACTAAAAGGGTGCTAATAATTGTTGCACACCTATATTTAACAACGATATATTTTTGATAAACCTGTGTTTTCGTTTGATATCTGTGCAAGCAGAGTATTGCGCAATTTTTGAGCAAAAGGTTAAAGAATAAAGACAGTTTGTCACAGCTTTCTTTGCTCATATTTACCAAGAGTGCCAAAGAAGTCGTTTGTAAGCGGAGCGAATCTGGCTATCTAGAACGTGACCTAGCGTACTAGTCTTCTCGATGTAGATTTCAGGCTAGCGTATTAGGTTTGTTAAAGCCATATATACATCAGGCATTTCTGCGTTACACCCGTTAAATTTTTAGTTAGCATGCCAACTGATCCGATGCGCTGCTCAGCTTCTTAGCCGGGGTGAAATCCGGAGCTAACCGCGTTAACCACGATCAGCCAAAAGCGCCTCGCTGCACCGCGCAAGCTTAGTATGCGTTCGGCGTCACGCCGCATGCATGGCCTTGATGTGAAACCTGCGCAGTGTGACAGCAGAGATTCACTGCTTTCTCACCTGCTAATAAAGCCTCTGGAGGTTACTGGAGCTGTTCTGTTTGTGTTTTCATTTTTTTTGGCTTGGAAGTCTGAGCTCCAGCGCCGACGGACACATGACCCACGGCTCGACCCAGCTGTCCGAGCTGCTCGTTCTCGCAGTTGCGCTCGGAGCACTGAAGGCTTTTATTCGGCTCTACCTGTACTATTCTGTTTGAGTATGAATAACGTATGCTTGGCTTTTAAAGGGTCTTATGCACTATGTATGTGCGCGTAACGCACGGATCGTCCCGAAAGCCGCGCCGGCAGCTGTACCTGTAAACGTGCCGTAGCGTCTGTGCTTCATCACCCGGACGTTGATTGTTTTCCTGTAACGGCACTTCCCGAAGTGTTTTATTCCTCTTCTACAGCTGCAACTTTACCAGTGATGGCATGTTTCTTTTTACATTTAAATCGATTTTTTTTTTATCCATTTATATCTACATTTAATGCTGTGAAACATGCTTTAATCACTTACATTATAGTATGATATAAACAGTCGTTTCCTCACCAGCCTCTCCTTTCTCTCTCTCTCTTTCTCTCTCTCTCTCTCTCTCTCTCTCTTTCTCTCTCTCTCTCTCTCTCTCATGGAAACACTCCAAAGCCCTGTTCAGATGGGATTAGTTTTCAGGATATATGGCTGTAAAGTAACTGTTACTACGGACATCCGTGGTAAGAGATGGGTGTAGAAATTGCCGAGGTGGGTGTGTCTTCGTCGTTTACGTGCCGACGGCCAATCGTAGCAGCCCCGTGCGTCATACGTAACATGGTGCTGCGCTGCAGCGTTTAATAATACAACACGCCCCCGACGTGCCGGAAGAAACCGGACGAGAGCTGTAACGGTGTTTAGTTTCAGTCTGGGGAGAACGGCGTTAGAACAAACGGTACATAATCGTTACGTCTGGGGGGAGATTTTCCGGGACGTTTGCGATAAAAGTCTCTCAAACGTCAAAGTGGCATTTGGTGACTGGACTTGCATGTGAAACAAGTCGAGTAGCTAAAAAATAAATACCGAGTGCGTATTTGCATGGGATTAGTTTAACCTGGGGTTATTTTTGAAAATGTATTTATAGTTTTATAGAAGACAAAAGACGCTGTAATCTACACTGACGTGGGATCAGTCAATGATTCTGGGAAAAATCCAGAAAAATAACCGACATGACCGGTTTAAAATATAAGAGACGTTCTGGCAAATCTTACACTGCCGACTTTAAGCCTTGAATCATCCAGTGTATATTAGACAAATGGCAAGCGTGGTGGTGGTGGTGAAGGGGGGTTGGGGGGGTAGAAATAACCAATTATTTGAAATAACCCTGTAGTTGGAAAAAGATGCACCTACCCTTTAAAACTAGACATGGTGTAGCTCACACCAGACTGACCCATGGGTATTTACTGAAGGGCGAAGAACCAGCACATTTATTGAAGAACCACCGAAATGCCAATATTGTAACACTCGCTTGACTGTGAAGCCCCTTTTTTTTTTTTTTTTTTTTTTTTTTTTTTTTTTTGGTCATGAGGCCACACCTTTTATCAGGCCAAACTATAAAAAAAAAAAAGCCTGGTTTTGTGAAATGGACCCAGGAGAACGATTCCAGTTTCATTACAAGTAGATTTACAAATCTTTCAAAGCGTCATGTCGTACAGAGATGTCTGACTTTTAAAGCTGAATTTTCTCGAATTTTTGCCGTGAAATAGCAATCGAAGCCGGTGTGCCAATAAACTCGAATACAGACCAACAAAGTCCCTGTAAATGAGCCGTTACTATAGAAACGGTAATATATTTCCAACAAGCGCATTAACATAAACCTGTGATTTGCGGCTGTACTACGGTCATAGCTGCCGTTTATAGATAATAAATCAGAGGCTCCCGACCAATCAGATTTGAGAATTTTACAGGGCTGGGTAATATGGAATACTAACTAGCTTTTTCTTTAGATTTTTTATATATATATATATATATATATACACGCACGCATGCATGCATGTGAAGAAAGTGGAGTTAGTCGTGAAGCTTTGAATGAGCTCCAACGCTATTGAACCTTGGTCTAATACATTTTTTTTTTTGCCCAAGATTGTAGAGTGTTTACTTTAACATGAAGTGAAATAAAACTAATTGATTAGATTATTATATTGGCTGAATAATTGGTGCATAAACAGTTGAGTAATATTCCAGCTCTTATCATGCAGCCCAAGGCCATGTGAAGTAATCTCGTGAAATAAAAACCCAGCTGAAAGCAGTTCAGCAAAAAAAAAAAAAAAAAAAAAAAAACTCTGGAGGAAAACGAGCACAGATAACAGAAGCTAATTCGAGTCTCAACGAGACCAAGCACAACAGAGCAAAACCGAAATAAAGAACGGAAACGCTCTGATTAGAAGAGAGAGCACGCGTTCCCGATGTTCTCTTAAGGAAGCTCATTTATTTTTGCCGATGAAGCACTCAGTGGAGCTTTTTAGCGCGCGAGAGGCCCGTCTTAATCGGCGTTCATTTCAGTTAAGTGCTTTTGTTTAATGGTATCGAGAGGTCGCGTTCGACAGGAGCCGTGCAGATCAATCCTGTTTTCCTGGATGGAAATTTACTCGTTACTCAGCCTCTCTGTGGCACAGGGGTGTGAAACGCCGTTTATAAACTATTCAATTATGACCCGAATTATAGTGAAAAGCTAAGAATTACTGCCGGACACGATCGAGGGAGGGGTGAGTCGTTTCGTTTTCCCTCGGGCTGCAGGAAATATCGCATTGGAATCACGACCAAGAGTCTCTCCTCAAGGCAAATAAATCAGTGCACCACTATTCCTCTTTATTCACTGTATACCACATGCACGTCTCACTCACACACACACACACACACACACACACACACCTGAACAACATGGGAAATACATGCGGGAGTTTCACAATGACCTGAGGCTGTCCTCCAATCTGACACCTGTGTAGGGAGCCTTTAAAGGGGGAAATGCTGCATTATTATTATTATTATTATTATTATTATTATTATTATTATTTCAAACTGATTTGATTAAAAGAAGTCTTCACTTTGAAGTGTCCTTCACAAACAGTCCGATTTGGTCGTTCAGCTTTCTGGGATTAGCTTTTTGTCTTGTTTCTCAGCTTTTCACTAAAGGAATCAGAGCTGGCTGTGCTGCTGCTGTTTTTGTGGAGTGTATGTTGGGGTCACAGCGCCCCCCGGTGGGCCCGACCCACCCTGACCATGCGGATCTCTCTGAACAAACGTCCTGCTGATTGTTTCTGCCTGTTTGTAGTTGTTTAAGTGTTTAAGAAAGAAAACATCAATAGAGAGACAAAGATATCTCATTATGTCAGTCTCTCTTTGTCGCTCTCTTGCGCTCTCTCTCTCTCACACACACACACACAGGCTTGTGTTCAAAGCATGTGTCATTAAGGCCACTGGTTTTGAGGTGTGTGTGTGAAATGAGTGTGTCCTCACGAGGTGTCTGTGCCGTTATGATTCAGTTCCACTGGTCGGTGCTGCATCAGATGAGACTTATTTATATTTATTAATACTAACTGTGTATATGCATCCATACTTCGAGGAATGATGGATGTGATTACGTCTGGGAAATGTAGCATTAATTACTTACAATTAATTACAGATCATTTGACATTACTGCATTGGGATTACTTTGCCTTCTCCCGAAAGTAGGTGGATTCGCGCTGCTCAATTGTGAGGCACAGTGGCTTAGAGGTTAGCGCGTTTACCTTGGGGTTCAATCCCATCTTCCGCAGAGTCTGCATGTTCTTCCCGGGCTTTTGTGGTTTCCTCCGGGTACCCCAGGTTCCTCTGCCAGGCTGTGTAGGCTGCGTGGTCGTCTATAACGAGCCTTATAGTTTGTATAATCTTACACTCGCTGTCCGTCAAAACCGGACAGGCGTTTTCCAGTCTTCAGCCGTCCGGTTTAGTCGAGTCCGTGCCCGTTATCGCTTCAGATTCACGTTCTTGGCCGACCGGTGTGTCTGCTGTCGTAGCGCATCCACCTCAAGGTTCGACGTTTTCCATTTTCAGACCGCTCCTACCGTCAAGGCGTTTACTTTTCACCATTAGAATATCGCTCACCATGTTTTGTTTTACGCACCATTCTGTGTAAACTTTAGAGACGTGTGTGTGTGTGTGTGTGAAAATCCCAGGAGATCAGCAGTTTCTGAAATACTCAAACCAGCCCATCTGGCGCCAACAACCATGCCACAGTCACAGAGATCCTAAATGAGCAGGCGTACCTATTAAAATGGAAGGCGAGCACCATAGGTCGTGTAGTTTTATGTAGTGAGTTGTGTAGGTCCTGCACGTGTAAGTTTTTCTTCCATTTTTTATATATCGGGGAGTAAATGTGTACTTTGCAGGTAGGGACTAGAATTGTCCGTGTGGAACTGAAGAAACCACACGCTCCGTCGGTCTGGCTCATACGCCGTGCGTCATACGTGATATGCAAAGAATTGAGGAGATTCTCCATGAAACCGATATTTCACTGGGCTGAAAGAGTGTGTGAGATCTTAGCCTAGTCAGTCAGTATTCTGTTCAGCCATCACACTGGACCCGTGGTGTGTTTGAGGGTGCGCGACACGTCCCGATCGCTCTGGGAAAGCTGCCTGGATCCGGCCAGGTGCCGCCGCCGCGCTCATCGCCGTCGGCTCTGCAGAGAGAAAACGAGCGGCTCGCCGAGAGGCACGGAGCGGCTCACATCCCCCCCCTCCCCCCCGCCCCGGCTTATATGCCGAGTTTCCTCAAAGCCAGCAACTTTTTAAATGGGTCCTCTGTGCCGCCGGATCAGGATGCAGCCCTCTGAGAGCCGTCCTCTGTAAACAGTTTAAAGCCGGCGTGAGGGTACTGGGGACCTGCGAGGAGAGGAACTCCGATATGAGGAGGGATCCGAATCAATAAACGGATTTGCAGCCGGCTTCAGGCTTAGTATCTTTTACATACGGTCATCGGATTTTGCACCCGGGAGCTTATCCTTGGAAATGAGCGAGAAAATGAAATATAGACAGACATACAGACAGACCGAGAGAGAAGGCCGATGCGAGCTGCTTAATTTTTTTACGAGCTACAGATTTCCCGCTCGTATTAATCCGCTAAATCTTCTGGCCGGTGTAAAGAGGAGGAACCTTGTTACAACAGGAAACCCCCCCCCCCCCTTTTCTTTTTTTTTTTTTTAAACCGAGCCAACTGGAACACTGTTCAGAACCCTGGCAAAATCTTCCACGTGATCTTCCACTATTCATTCAAAAACAACCGACCGCGACGACTTCGCGAACGTTAAATAGTGATTTCTATTCACCTTGTTGCATAAAGTCACAAGCTCTTCGATGTTTCTAGTACAGTGCAGTCTAACTGATCATTTCTAGAACAGGAGTGCAGCTGCAAAATGACAGGTTTATACGAATTGTAATGTGTTATTGTTTCTATAGTAACAGCTCAGTCACGGGGACGGGGACGTTCATATAAACCGTTTGAAAATAGCGAGTAATCCTCGGTGTGGCGATTTTCTCTGCGAGGACACGTTTAACGTATATGGAAGGAGTCTCCGGCGTCCGTGCTTTGTCTAACGGTCAGAGGTGAAGCTGTAACTCGACGTTTTCTGACAAGGGCGAAGGAGCGACTGTTTATAGCTGCTGTAACATACGCGATAACAGGAACTAACTCGTCTCCTGGACATTAATCGTAACTTTTTAAACCGATGAAAAGTATTTGTAATTGTTGGCCAAAAAAAGAAAAAAGAGGCTATTACATAATCCTCTAATTGTAGCTAACCGGTCGCAATTCATCGTTCAGTTCCATGATAATATTGTATGTCTATAATAATCCTATTACATGTATACATATTATATACATCTATATAAATGTATGAAGTGTTGAGAAGTTTTTCAGTTAATCATATCCGATTGTTGCATATTTTAATTATTTTAAAGGCATTGGTTTATTTTGTTGTGAGCGTCTGAATAGTACGTTATTTACTGACCTCGTTTTAGCTTTAGCGACTTTGTTTATTTCCGTACTCGGTTTAATACGCGTATTAGAGGTCGACCGAGTGACCGGTTTCGTCGATCGATCGGCACCGGTAACCGATCGCTGGAATGTCTGTAATCGGCACAGATCCACGCCGGTAGTTTTACCCGCTCGCGACCGTAGCTGAGCGGCTGAGAAGAGTTCACCGTCGTCATACGGTACGAGAGCGGCCTCTAGAGGCGCTGACCAATTCTGTTGTGTTATTTGAAGTGTTTTTGATACGTTTTGATGTATATCTTTTATTTACTGTAATATTTATTAACAGTTAATATATTCATATTTGTCTATTTACATTTTTAAAAAACTACAGTACATTTTGATGGTACGTCAGTACTCTTTATTTTTGTAATATAGTTACAGTGTTATGTTCAGTCATTTCTGCTTTTTATTATGATCAGAAAGCACAAATTATTATTATTATTATTATTATTATTATTATTATTATTATTATTATATATCTTCAGCCAAAACCTGGTCATTGTGACAGGACTGCTTAGATTGAATTTCAGTCGTATCTTCTATCATAAGACGTTCCAGCAACTAAAAAAAAGAGAATAGCGAGTTGATGGTTTTATCGGAGACCCTTTAGCTGGTGTTGGGAAGTAACGATGCTGTGTGAGGGAGAAGGTTTGGCTTGTGGCTGAATCAGTCTGCGCTGAGTGACGTGCCTGTTCTTCATGCCTGTCAGCCCCTCGGCTTCCCGAGACCACCACCATCACCACCCACCCATCCATCTTACTCAGCGTTGCCATGAGAACATGTCGATCCACTAGCCCGGCTCTGTTTCCCTCCTCCGTGTTTTCTGCGTAACACCATTTCTGGATGGGGAAGGAAAAAAAAAAACGTCTTAACCTCATTTGCCTGAATCGACAGATGATTTGTTTCATAACCTGCGCTAAAAAAACCCCCCAACAACCCCGCGGCGTGTTCAGGTACAGGCGAACTGCCAATTGGCCTTTTAATGTCTTCTAGCACCTTGATGGGAAGTGATTAATCTCCCCATACTCGCGCGCAGCTGGAACCGTGCTGTTTTTCACATGGCCGAGCAGCTGCGCTCTCACTGGCTGGACAACACGGGTTCTCCTGATGGAAATAATGAGATGATGCGCAGGCTCTTTCGTTCTGAACAAAGAGACTGACGCATACTGTACGACTCCATTTACCTGTGCGCTTCGAAAATCAGTTTTATAACCGTGTTCTAGCCAGAGCTGAGACATGGACCAGCCGCCGGGCGTCGGCCGCTACTGTTCTCACTGAAACACGCCTTAAATATCGTGTGAAAAGCGTTTTTGATTGACAGGTCACGCGCTAAGCTTTGTATTAGTTAACCGTACTTGCTACATACTGTATACGCTCTACTTCCTTTACTATAGTGTGTCCCAAAAGTTTCCATACATAGGGGAAATGAACACTTTTTTTAGCAAATAAAAAAAAATATATATATATTTAAAGTTATTATTGTTGTTGTTGTTGTTGTTCAGCGCAACCTCGCGACAGCCATCGTTGTTCAGAATCTCAAGTAGGCCGACTCCACAATTCCTTTCCCCTTGTTTTGGTCTTGTCAGTTCCCGAGTACTGGCTAACTCTTCCCTAACGCACAGCGTCTACCATCCGGAGGAGGAGGAGGAGGAGGAGGAGGAGGCGGCGGCGGCGCGCGTTCTTCCTCAGAGCCACGAGAATCCAATCTCAGATTCTTTTCCAACCTCTCCTGTAGCGTGGCGTGTCGGGTGATTTAGAGCGTGCAGAAGGATAAGGCTGCGGATTTTTTAGGGCGTCAAGGCCGGACGTAAAAGGAACGAGGCGAGTGAAGAAAAACTTTTATTGGGTAAAAAAAAAATAAAAATAGACAGAAAAAGATGGAAATGCTTTTAACTCAGTAAATACGTTTACACGGACAACAATAATCCAATATTAATCCGATTAAGACGATACTCTGATTGAGAAACTGCCATGTAAACAGGAGCTTATTCCCTTAATCCGATTAAAGTCATACTCGAAGTAAACACAAATGGAGTATTCCCGTTTCAGTCGCATTATCGACGTGCGTTACAGACATGTACACACCTTAATCACACTATTAACGTCGTGTGAGAGTTTTCACCGCATTTTGCGACTGGACACGTACACACACGGCAGCGCTCAACCGTCTGACGGCTAACGAGAGCACGGCTGCGTCCCAAACCGCGTACTTGCCTACTGTATAGTAGGAGAAATACACGTATCTAGTAGGCGAATACACATCTCTGCTGCTATATAGTAGGTAAGTACGAGGTTTGGGACGCAGCCCACGGCTTCAAGCAGTCGTCTGTTTGCATGTACAGCGTGACAAATAATTAACCGCACTTGAAGCGTTCTTACTCAAAACTGTATACGGTACCATAACGAAGACCAACTGTATGTCGATACGTGAAATTCTGGAGGGACGTCGGACGGCGTGGCGCGGGGACGTAATGACGTGTGCCGTTAATCGAACTATGTTCTATAACGTGAAACGGGAACATGAAAGGAGTACTCTAAAAGCGACTCGTGTAAACACCTTAATCACAGTATTGTCTTATTCGGAATAAAGTCAATAGTTAGATTACTGCTGTCCATGTAAACGTAGTCAGTGTATTGGGGGAAAAAGTCAGCAGTGAGGTAACGTTCTAATCCTACACCATGACTAACTGTGAGCGTGTCACAACCCTAGTGCATGGATGACCGGGTTTTCCCGAAGCTTTCAGAGGGCTCGGGTGCCGTCTCCCTTTTATATAATAATAATAATAATAATAATAATAATAATAATAATAATAATAATAATTTTTCATCAACAGTACTTGAGTATGCTAACACATGGCTTCAGTGATCGATGCTCCTCCCTGGTGCTGTCCTTCCTCACGCCGTGCTTTACCGTGAAAGATTTTGCCCAAACTGATTGACGGCTGATTGACGGCTGAGCTCTCCAGGTGAAGCCGGACTGACAGCCCGCTCAGCTGGGTGCTCCTCACCGGCTAAACTTTCAATCCCTGACCGTCTGCTAACCAGGAGGGATCCACTAATCCATCGCTAAACTGTGATCCTTCCACGTCCAGCTTCCCAGCCTTTTCCTGAGGTTTTTTTTTTTTTTTTTTTTTTTGGACACCACAGCTGTGTTAGATTTCTACACAGCAGTCGTCCGAGCGTCATCCGTTTCTTCTTTTCCTTTTCTCCTCTGCCGTGTTGGACCGTTCATCTCCGCGAGGATTCTCGTGCTCCCGAAGATGAGCTAAATTAACCGAAATGACCCCTGCCGCTCCGCTCACACTGACCTCCTCCTTCAGCAGTCCCTGGCAATAAACCAACGATTTTCCGGAAAATGAAAGAACCGAGTGTTGGTGGGGGGGGTGGATTTAAAATCCTTTAAATTCACGCCGGCTGCCAAGGTTCCAGCTGTTATCTTCGCTTAGAGCAGAGCTGCTCATGAAACATTTTCATCACTGGCTTAAAGCACTGCTCTGCTATCACAAGAAGAGAAGCCTGTAGTCATATCTTAAGCATCCGTCTGTTCCCCTCCACAGGGGCTTACTTAAAAGAGTTACCTTTTTATTTTTATTTTATTTTCTGCGTATATTAAACGAGCCAAGATAAATAACTGCCACTGAAGTGATCGTTCAAAAAAAAAAAAAAAGACCTTAATAATGATAATACTGTACTTAAAGACCGCGTTTAAATTCCAGTACAGAATCTCCAAGCGCTTCACGTGTTAGCGATTAGCATCGCAGTCCGTGTTGTGCTGTTATTGAAAACGTACAAGATTTACCACCCTAGAGTTTATTTCCTTATAACGGCGTACATTAACTTATTATTCCACGTATAGAGCTCCTATCCATTTATCTTTATCGTTCCGCTTCGTGTTGTGGAACGGCCGGGAAAGACGTCGGTTCCTGTTCTCGCTTACGTTACAGCAGCTGTAAACAGTCGTCCCCTCGTCCTTTCTCCGTCTCGAAGTTAACGAGTTTATTTATTTATTTATTTATTTTTTTTAATCGGCTCGATTAAGGTTTGCTTAAAAAGGTAACGGCGCTCGCGGCGTCTTTTAGGTATTCGTTTACTATTTCTTGCGGTTAGATTTCAGCTCTCTGTTTTGTTTGTTTTGTTTATTTTCCACCAGATTTGACCTGGAACTTTGTTTTAAACGCTGTCAGCTTGTTACCGGAGAGAAAGTGGGTTATTCGCTGGCAGGATTGGCCGGTGAGGGAGACGGAACGAGCGTGTCAGGCTTGACGGTGTTGCATCTTGCTTCAGTCTCTCTATACGGCGCTCGATCGGACGCGTTCGGGCGCGGTGTGAAACGGACAGGCCGTGAAGCGTTCTTCCGCTAAATGATAATATTCAGCAGGCTGTAGTCAGACGAAGCAGCGTCCAGGCTGTCAAACAGAGCGCAACACTATTATTCTGCCGAGTCGCAAACAGTCATTCATCTTCCAAGTCCATTCGAGCTTAATAAGTCCGTTTCCCTGTGGATTTTCCTCATCGGAGGAAGCCATCGATTGTTCAGCTCTTCTACCGGCGGTCTAATAGGGTTAATAATGAAATGCGCACTTTATTCAGCGTAATTACGCACCAGGGACTGCACGCGCCAACACGGAGAGTTAGACGCCAGGTGTGTCGTAAATCTCCGTAAGTCCAGAAGTGTTGCACGTGTTACACATACACCAGGATTGTACAGTGTTGATACATGTGTCCCCACATGATGGTAAACTGACACGATATCCAGTGACGTTTATTCCGATTGAGATTGTATTATATATTATTAAAGTGTGAGAGATATATATATATATATATATTATTTTTTTTTGATTGCAGAAATTAATCAAAGCAAACACCGCGATATTCGGAGGAACTTGCGATTTTTTTTTTTTATCATTATTTTTTCCAAAACCACCGCAGATTTTAATCAGGTTTGGGCCGAGAGATTTGGGTCATGTGACGTCATCACCGCACGCATTCGGTCAAAGCAGGATTCGATTCGATCCACACGGGTCGAACGTGAGTACAGCGTGAAGGTCTCGGTTACCAACAAACATCACAGTGAAATTTCACCAATTCGAGTCGTTTTCCACCAAAAAAAACCCCCCAGAAATTCAGAAGGAAAAATTATTATTGTTATTATTATTGGCTGCAATGATCACAAAAAGACTCTGCAAGACTGAGTAACAGATCTCCCAACCTATAGGCTTTTCACGTAGGAGCTACGCGATTTTATTCCATATCGCTTATTCTACACAGGGTCGTGGCGGAGCCTGGAGACTATCCCACGGGGTTCCAACCCATCCGGTGTGAACGGAACTGGTCCTGTCGGTTATTTTTCTGGGTTTTTCCCCGAATGAGTGTTCCCAAGTCGGTGACGATTACAGCGTCTTTTATCTCCTAAAAAAAACAGCCTGTAAAAATAACCCCAGGTTAAACTAATCCCGTGCGAATACGCACTCGGTATTTATTCATCTTTTTTAGGTACTTAATTCGTCCTCGACGTTCAAGTCCAGTCACGAAATGCCACTTTGACGGACTTTTATCGCAACCATCCTGTAAAATCTCCTCCCAGACGTAATGATTATGTACCGTTTGATAACGTCGTTCTCCCCGACATGAAACTAAACACGGTTTCAGCTCTCGTCCAGCTGCGGCTTTTCTTTCACCGCGTCGGTGGCGCGCCGTATTATTAAACACCGAAGCGCAGCACCATGTTACGCATGACGCACAGGAACACGTCCAAATACGGCGTTTAGTCGAGCGCATACTTATAGATTTTATTTCACATTAACGAATTTAACATATTCTCTATGTACCTTGAACACAAGGGCACGTGCGATGGAGGGAGGGCGGGAGGGGCGGGGCTCCCAGGAAGTATCCATTAATATCGGGGTGTTCAAAGCACCTTTTGATTATCTTGATTAGCTCATCTCTCGTTCTTTTGAAGAGAAAAGGATCTTTTGGTGATTTATTTATGTATTTATTTATTTATTTATTTTTTTAAAAGTGATAACTCTCGTAAGTGTAGACTGATGTTTTGGGGAGCTCCTGTGTGAAACGTGTAACAGTTGGCAGATCTGGTAATATAATCAGCCATAAACGTTTCTGGATAGCGCGGCAAGGTGCTGTCGTATAGAGATGGTAATATTGTTATATTGTGCAAGCCTAATCGCCATCGCTGGTCCTGACCGTGCAGCTGGTTATATTATTATATCCTCCCCTACTCTTCTCAGACCTGAAATGGTGGAAATGCTTTTTACAATTTTTTTTTTTTTCTTCTTTCTTTTATTAAATCATTAAATCATCACACTAGAACTGCACACACATTCTCCACGCTATACGTTTGCCCATTGATTTTCCTCTATGCAGTGTTGAGCATTGAGATCCGGCCTCGTGGCTCAGGCAAAAAAAAAGTTCCGCAGTATTCACGTCGGTTTTGTTTATTTTAATTTGTTTTTTTTTGTTTTTTTATTTTTTTTTGAGTATTGTTTATTCCACACCTAGTAGCGTTAATTAGCATGATCGCTGTGAGCTGGACGCTGGTTTTTGCTTCGTAATGCAGGCCGCTGCTGTGTTTTTATTTATTTATTTATTTATTATTTTTTTTAAAGCGTGCTTTAACCTGACCCTGCACCGCTAAAGCTCTATTCGGATTGGATTAAATTGACACGGAGACCTGAAGGAATTCTGTCAGTTGCTGCTGCCCTATTAGTGTTTGTCCTCCCTCTTCCTAGGAGAAAAGTACAAACCAAATTACCTACTGTTTTTATTTATTTATTTACTTATTTATTTATAAACCAACTCTGCGCTCATCTGATTATTTTGTTCCCCTTCTGGAATCGTGAAAAGATGAATATTTCGGAGGAGTCTCGTGGTCGTATGAGTCGGTCTTCATACTGACTACGCTGGGAGCTTATTAGCAGGAAAATAAAAATCATTCAGTAGCGTGCCGTAGCGGAGGCCGATCGTCGGAGTCATCGTTTGTATGACGTGTAGTTTATTATAATATCATTATGAAATTTGGCTGTTTTGATTTGCACGTTATGTGCCCGGGTTTGTGCTATAGCATTATTATCGCTTTTACTAAAGCTGGCAAACTGTCCCGGCTGCGTACGTTCACCAGAGACAGCACCGGTCAGAATCACTGGTCAGGACTGAAGCGGGGAACATCGGACCACGTGCGCCTCTCGATCGGTCCGGGTAATCGTTCGAGTTAATCGCTTTGATACGTCGCTGGACAATGTCGTACCCAAGTGACATAAAATCGATAAATCAGTACTCGATTCGTACGAGTACCGTTGAAGAACTCTACACCCGAGCAGCACTCCGTGCTGTTTGGAACTCAATTTTATGAATTGAGAAAATCTCGGTCCTAATGTCGCTGGAATTGCGGCTCTGTGTGGTACATTGCGCGTTGAGAATGAACGTTTGCCTGCTGCTTTGTTTGCTCGCTAGTGTGAAAGGATTGTGAAGGACTATATGACCTCTACTCCTTCCTAACCACCAATCAACCCTCTTAAAAACAAAAAAAACAACCCAATAGGTCTCTTGTGTTGCTGCTTCTGGAGCTGGTTGTCTAGCAGGTTACGGTCTATAGGAAACGCAAGAAATCAAATGAGTGCTGTAGTGTGTGAAATAAGCTGATTAACCAGGTTAGAGTCAAGGTTTCAAAAAAAATATTTATTTATTTATTTATTTATTTAATGATTTCCTGAGGCTGTAATTCAGTATAAGATATTGTACTGTCAGGTTTACACAAACCAGCTTTTAACCGCTGAAAAGGGGTAAATAGGAAAGACTGTACTTTTTAAAAATGAAAAAAATATGAATATATTTGAACTAATAGTAAATATTAAAGTAAATAAAAGATGTACATTCAATCTGAACCAAAAAACTAACCCTCCAAATAACAAATAAAAATAGAGACCTCTAAAATGAATCCAAAAACACTTCAAATAACACAACAAAATTAGTCGGTGATGGTTTTAATTTCGCCTCTAGACTCCGCTCTCGTACCGTATAACGACAGCGGACCCTCCTCCTCAGCCGCTCAGCTACGGACGCGACGGGGAAGGAGTACCGGCGTAGATGTATTCCGATAAGCAAGAGTTCCAGCTGCCAGTTTTCACCGTGTTTGCTCGAGGTGCCGGAACAGATTCGACGTGTTTGGACATTTGTCGATACGGGCTTTTGGCACACTTTACAATTCACAGACGTCCGATTCGCATCTGATCTTCTGTATCTGAACCACTCCCATATTACGGAGGAAGCTCCATTTTTGGGGATTAATTCTTCTAGGGTGAAACTCCGCCTTCCGCCATGCTTGTTCTCGTCCTCCGTGTAATGCCTGTGTTGCGGCTCATAAACCCGTTCATCAAGTGTATATTGACGTGTGATAACGCATGCTTATCATGCGGAGGAATCGGACTGATATATCACGGACGATACGATATGGCACAGCGGTAAATAAAATATCCCAGTAAAATGTCCCAGATTGATTAATACCGAGTAGATTACACATTCCAGTATTCGGAATTGGTGAGTACCAAAAATATGTAGTTGTACTCGGTGTGAGAATCGGTGTTGACAAACCCATATTTTATTTCTAATAAGAATAGAAACTATCAGGTGACGCCACAAACGAGTGGATCTCATCACCTGCACATGATAAGTGAATAAAAGTATACTCCGAGCACGTTTTTTTTTTTTTTTCTTCCAGCTTTGCTGTGAGTGTCTGGTTGAGCACGTCCTACAGAGAGTTTACTAGCAGATGCTTGATATACACTGATAATATACACTTATTTGCATAATTACAGGCTTGATGTCTAGCACCGCACAATATATCATTTGTTAATCATTATTGCAGCGCGTGATGGCCTTTACAGTGCAGCGACGCTAACGTAAAAAATGATGAACGTGTAGGATTAAATCAAACCGTCCATGTCATCCGGAAATCGGAAATAACTTTAATGGCCAGTCGTTAACGGTGTCGCATCTGGCGGTTGTGTAAGTGCTGGATTACGGAGACGGCTCTGCTTTTAGTGAACTTTGTGTTATTAAAGAAAGAGTGGTTGCTGTGTCAGGTGTAGACCACTTATAGATGCACAAAAATACAAGCAGAAGAAGTCCGTGTTAAAGTGAGACACTCGAGGTAGTATTGGTGCTTTTGATCATGTCGGTCATTTTTCAGGTTTTTGAATAAATGCCATTTATGGTGGTGGTCATCAGCGATTGGTCGTTGGGAAACTGAGGCGGTCGGTGATTGGGGGAAACGGCGGCGGTCGGTTATTGGGGGAAACGGTGGCGGTCGGTGATTGGGGGAAATGGTCGCAGTCATGGAAACGGTGGCAATCGGTAATTGGGGAAACGGTGGCCGTCGATGATTGGGGAAACGGTGGCGGTCTGTGACTGGGGAAACGGTGGCGGTCTGTGACTGGGGAAACGGTGGCGGTCGGTGTTTGGGGAAACGGTGGCGGTCGGTGATTGGGGAAACGGTGGCGGTCATGGAAACGGTGGCGATCGGTAATTGGGGAAATGGTGGCGGTCGGTGATTGGGGAAACGGTGGCGGTCGGTGGTTGGGTAAACATCGCCGATCGGTGATTGGGGAAATGGTGGTGATTGAGGAAACGGTGGCGATCGACGATTGGTCGTTGGGAAACGGTGGCGATCTGTGATTGGGGAAACGGTGGTGATCGGTGATTGGTCGTTGGGAAACGGTGGCGATCTGTGATTGGGGAAACGGTGGTGATCGGTGATTGGTCGTTGGGAAACGGTGGCGATCTGTGATTTGGGGAAACGGTGGCGATCGTTGATTGGTCGTTGGGAAACGGTGGCAATCGGTGTCAGCAATACAGTCAGACATTACACACTGTTGGTGATTGGAGCGACTGCTCTCTCAACTTGTCTGTCAGCAGATGTGGTGTGAGCTGGAGAGCCATGTCAGTTTCAGGACCGGCACTAACCTGTCTCTAACATGGAAACACTGAGCCACACACTCCCCCCACATCTGGATTTGATCAGAGAACATTCGATAGCAATTGACTAATATAGCAGTTCTGCCTTTAACATCTGTCATAGAGATTAATGTGTAGCTAATGCTATCTCTGTATAAGTATAAGAATAAGTATTACTAGCCTACTCGTGGAAGCCAGATCTAGCCACCATGTCACTCAACACATACTGATGTGATTACGCAGAGGACTTTACTTTAAAAATGCACATGACTTAACATTAATAGTGTAATGGTATCTTTGTTCAGACTATAATTGGGATGGTTTTAGTCTGGAGCCGTGCCACTTATAATGTCTTGGCTTAAAAGTTTCAAATATACATCAAATTGAGCTGGGACTAACATCATACGAGTCATTTTTACCATGGAGCTCTGCCTTCGCACTTGAAGCCACGCCCCCTACCTGATTAATTAACGCAGTTAATCCGTTAACCTCCGATTTCATTTTTGACTGAACATGATACGATTAGGTTTCTATCTATAATTATTGATTCATTGTTTAGCTCGTGGCTAATATTGTAGCCAAAGCTGTACTTGCGTTCTTGAACATGGCGTTTTCACCTTTTATCGACAATCCGCGCAATTAAAAGCCAGCGCAAACATGTTTGTCTCCATGCAGAGAGGACGTCTCCGTCTCGCTAGCGGCTGCTCCGTGTCTGTTATGAAGAGATCGCTAAACTTGGCAAGCTGCTCATTAACAGTCTCCGAAGCCTTCACGCTTTCTGGCTCACCATCTGCTCATGATTTTTTTTTTTTTTTTTTTTTAATTTTATTTTGAGTAATTTATTTAATTTCTCCCTAAAATCGCAATTCGCTGATCACCTCTGTGCATTTTCGGGATTACGTAGATGTTAATTAGATTCAGTTATGTTTCGTTTGGATCACGCTAGCCAATTAGATTGAATCAGCGCACACACGCACACGTGTTTTAAAAATACATTTTAAAGGGGATTAAAAAAAATACAGCTGTTTGACATTCAATTTCCCTTCAATTTTATTTGTTTAGCACGTTTCATCATGAACATAGTCACAAAGCAGCTGTACGGAAATATATATATTTTCATTCTATATAATATTCTATATATAACTATAGAAATTCATTCAAATATGTATACATGTATACAAAATGTATGCATTTTTTATTTTAAATTGATTCGTTTATCGCTAATGAGCGCGGCGGCGATTGTAGCAAGGGCAAAAAACTCCCTCAGACGAGGCGAGAAAGAAACCTTGAGAGGAACCAGACTCTAAAGGGAACCCATCATCATCTGGGTAACACTGTGTAGTGCAATTATAAATAATTTCCTTCTGTAATTGTGTAATACGTGGTCATAAAGTGCCATTTTGTATCCAGGAGACTTAGTTTTCACAGTCCAATGCTCTCTTCATGGTTTCTGAGTGGTCCCATCCATGTATCTCCATAATGTCATGCGTCTTTAGGATGTGGGGCCACGTGATGAGAACTCCAACGATAAATAGGGCATCAGGATGGATCAGGCAGGTCTGGAGAGCAGGATCAGAGGTACCTCAGGAGTAGTGTGTGTAGATCGACGGAGAGCGAGGGGCGACACCATGCGAACAATCCCAGTTCACCACAACACTCTAAGCGTGTGAATTCTCCAGATCTAAACTAACGTTTTAAACACTGAGACTGTATCGGAGTCCCGAACTCTAATCGGAAGCATGTTCCGTAACTGTAGGGCTTTGTAAGAGAAAGCTCTTCCCTCTGCTGTAGCTTTTAACTGTTCAAGGTACCAACAAACAGCCTGCACCCTTTAATCGTAGCGGAACATAAAAGACCAAAGGTTCGCTCTGGCACTGTGGCGCGACACCATTCAGAGCTTTATATACAGTCAGTAGTCGTATTTCATTATCATGAGTGTGAAATTTTACTGGGAGCCAGTGCCGTGTGGATAACATAGGGGTGATGTGATCCTATCTTCTGGTTCTACATAGTAAGGACGCAAACTGGAGCTCGTATATGTACCTACTGGAACATCCAGACAGTAAGGCATTACAGTAATCTAACCTAGAGGTGACAAAAGCATGAACTAGTTTTCCTACATCGTGTAGTGATGACACATTTCACATCTTAGCAATATTTCTGCAATGAAAAAGTCTATCCTGGTAATATTATCTACATAAGCTTCAAATGAGAGACCGGTGTCAATAATCACACCAAGGTCTCTCTTTTATTGCTGCACATGATGCGACAGAAAGGTCCTTCAGAGATACTGTGTAATCAGACATCATACAAGACATCATACAGCTACTTAGTATAAACACTGAATTATTATTCTTATTATTCTTCTTCTTATTATTATTTTGCATGTTTTGCTGTTCAGCTACACTGGTAGGAAAAGGGGTTCTTCAAGAGTTTGTTTGAAAATTCATGTCTCTTCTATAAAAGGCTTCTGCGTGGAGCCCTTCCTCTGGACCTCTCCGTTCTTCGCAGAACCTTTTAAGAGATCCCTAGAGGGACATCCAAAAAACCCTTGTAGAGTATAACGCGACACAACACACTGTAGAGTAACCTGATTATTAGGAATGATTATGACGCTATGAATATTAACGAGTAATATGCGATCAATTCCGCTTATTTATAATTCTGTAGAATAACACAATCCCCACCCTGTCGATTTGAATCACATGCTTATTTATTTTTTTTTCTGTTTTAATGATTTTCAAGTGTGTGTCGAATAAAAATCCACGCAGAAATGCGCACACCACATTTTTAAAATGAAACAATTTTTAAAAATAACAATCGAGCGTATTAACATGGCACCGCGTAGAACCACGCCGTTATTAATAACGACTTCTGCTAGTTATTCGTTTCTGAACGATTTATCTCGTATGCGTAGGATGAGAAATCACACCGTTGGCTTTATGAGGCGATATAATATCGTCGTCCTTGATGTCGACGTGATATTACCGGGCCAGTAAACGATCCTGATCACTGCAGCGATTACACATGAAAGAAAAAAATAAAAAATCTTATTTTTATTTCGTATCGATTTTTTTTTTTTTTTAATGAGATTTTATTTAGTATTTATTTATTTATTTATTCTACTTTAAAATGTATCGTTGAGATTTTAATATAATATTAAATACTGCTGTTGTACCAGATGTTGTTCCTTCGTTAAACTGTAACCCAAGAACTAGTATTAATTTGAAAAAAATAAATATAAAATCCGAATAAATAAATAGTTCATGCTTGCTGTGCGATTTATCGAGTGAGGAAGCGGGAAATCATGACGATAAGAGTTCAATTTAATCCCTTTTGCCGATTCGATTCTACCACTGGATTTTTGGAGTGCTGCCCTCCCTCTCACACACACACACACACACGCGCACACACACACACACACACACGCACACGCACCTCTTTTACATTCTTCCTGCTGTGGTAGAGAGCGCACATGTGGGAGGATGGTGGTGGTGATTGTGGTGGTGGTCGGGGCAGGAGGGAGAATCACAAGAGCTGCTCTGATTGGCTGAGTGGACAGGCTGTGCGTGCACGGGGGAGGAGAAAAGGGGCCGTTCTTATTCTGCCCCCCACCCCCCCACCCCACTCCTCTCTCTTTGCCTCTGTGTTATCTCGTGTTATCACAGAGAATTCAAAACCCCTCCCGTGCCAACGGGGGGGAAAAACAGACAGGGATACGCGAGGTAGCGGGAGGGGGAAGTGTGCGTTCCGTGTGTGTGGAAAACTGTTTAGCTCAGGATGCAAAGGATGCGCGTCGATTTGGTTTCCAAGACGATGTTGTTGTGAGCGTGCTGTGTTCAAAGCCACAGCTTCATCAGAGAGCCAGAGAGACCGAGAGAGGAGATCAGCGAGCTAGACGGCTCCTCATGCATGTGCGTGAATGTGTGCGTATCGGTGTGGATTTTTACGCTGAATGTTGGACTGCCGCTGGTCCGGTGTTGCTCTGTGACTCTGGCTTCCTGCTGCTGCTGTGCATCTTTCATCCTGTCCGCCTCTGACACCATGATTTTTTGCAATCATTTAGGCGAATACAAGAAGGACGAACTGCTGGAAGCGGCGAGGTGAGTCCATGCACCTTTACTCTGTGTATCCCTGTCTCTTCATTCTATATTCTCTTTGTGTGTGTGTCTCTCTCTCTCTCTTTCTGTGTGCGTTTGTGTGTATGCATGCGTCTCTCAGGTATTATAGAGGGGGCGGCAGGCCAGAACGTCTTCTTGAGAGAATGCACTCTGTGATTAGGGATGTTTTTTGTGTTGATCAGCATTTGCCTCAGGGAACAGAAAGCCTCATAAACACAGAAGGGTTTGCATGTAGCATAGTGCGAGCTCACAGCTGTGTGTGTGTGTGTTTATTTATTAATTTTTTAACTGATGGCTTTTGTATAGTAATGAAAACCAACACCACACACTTTGTCCCTGCTAGCCATGTTCACACGATTCCTCCCGCTTCCTTCCTGGTCCTACCTGTTGTCTTGACTACAGTGCCATTAGTCCTAGAGACAGTCACGTCCTCTAAGCGTTTGCACGTTGAGCTCGAACTCGTCTTTTCACGCCCGGCTCATCATCTCCTCGGCGTTTCGCACGCTTTTTATAAACCAGCCTTCGGCGTAGCTTCCAGCGCGAGCGAGCGAGTGCACGTCAGGATTCGTATCGTTCAGTCATGAATCAGGAGCACGGAGGAGAAACCGCGAAGGAGTCACAGTTTCCATCCAGCACCATCGTTAGGCCACAGCATGAAGATCAGCTCCCGCCACCCCCCAGAACCGAGAAGCATTTAACAGCCAGGCTTCAGACACATGGTTTGGCTTCTCGTGCTTTTAAATAAAGATTCATCCTGGAAGTGTATCACAAAGCCCGATGAAGGCCACTGGTACTCTTCTCCTCGTACTAGTCCCACGACGTGTTCGTGTTTTCCCGTGCCTGTGATGGAGCGCGCATCGAACTGAAGAATCTGCCTTTTTAAACTAAAGCCAGTTATCATCTGTAGTTACCATCAGAGAGCAGGTTAGGAGGAATAAAGCAGACAGTTTTGATTTTATTTATGGATTCGCGCTAGTTTGGCGAATCTGAGTAGGTGGAGGAAGAAACAGAGCTGCGTAACGGAGCCGAAGGCCAAGATCGAGAAGATAGAATCCCGGAAGTAAAACTAGTGCCCCTTATAAACTAGTATCGGTTTGTCAGCTTTTAAAATAGCATTGTGGGTACTAGGGAGAAAATGTATTTAAGGATTAAAACACTTGGGGATGTGCTGTTACAGGAAAATAATCAATGACGGTGTGGTGTAATGAAGCGAGTTACTATTACCAGTCCGAATTAGATTGTTCTGCTATTACGGCGTGTCCAGAGGTGTTTTATTCCCCTTATGCCTTTGCAAAATTGGCCAACTATTATTATTGTTTACGTTTCTCAGTTTGATCTGTTTATAGTTGCATTTAAAGGGATGGTTCACCCAAAAGTGAAAATTCTGCCATCGATCACTCACCCTCGTGTCGTTCCAAACCCATGAGACTTTCGTTCATCTTCGGAACACAGACGAAGACATTTGAATGAAACCTGGGAGATTTCTGTCCCTCCGTTTACAGTCCATGTAACCAAAACGTTCGAGCTCCAAAGATTTCCTAAGGGCATCATGAAATATAATCCCAATTTTATGAACACAGTCGGGGGCACTGTGAAGCGGCCGAAATGGGTTTTCTCAGGAGGGTGGCTGGCCTCTCCCTCTCCTCCATGGCCTCTCGGATAAGCTCGATTATCCGACAGGAATTCAGAGTGGAGCCGCTGCTCCTTTGCGTCGAAAGGAGCCAATTGAGGTGGTTCGGGCACCTGGTAAGGACGCCCCCTGGGCGCTTCCCTCGGGAGGTGTTCCGGGCACGTCCAGCTGGGAGGAGAGCTCGGGAAGACCCAGGACCAGGTGGAGAGATTATATCTCCACACTGGCCTGGTTATACCTCGGGATCCCCCAGTCAGTGCTGGTTAATGTGGCTCGGGAAGTTTGGGGTCCCCTGCTGGAGCTGCTGCCCCCGGTGACCCAATAACGGATAAGCGGTTGAGGATGGATGGATGGATGAAGTCGGGGGCACGGTGGTTTGGTGGTTAGCACATTTGCCTCGTGCCTCCGGGGTTGGGGGTCGAATCCCGTTCTCCCCGTGGGTTCTCCACTTTCCTCCCCCAGTCGAAAGACATGCATTATAGACTAACCGCATTCCCAAATCGTCCGTGCTGTGTGAATGTGTGTGCGATTGTGCCCTGTGATGGTTTGGCACCCTGTCCAGGGTGTCCCTCGTCTTCCCTGTTCCCTGGAATAGGCTCCCCTGCGACCCTGTGTAGGATAAGTGGTATGGAAAATGGATGGGCTAGACGATGTAGCTAAAGAAACATCAGTCTAAGGTAAACAAACATGAAAAACCTGCACATGCAATATCTCGACCTGGCACTTAAACTGGGTTTTGCTGGAACAGGTCTTTCCCCCCCCCCCCCCCCCCCTTCCTGTTTTATATTGGAGAGAAGCTCAAGTATGTGAGCCATCAGCTATCTAGATCTCTGATATGGAGATCAGTCTAATATTGCTTCTTCGCTAGCCATAGATAGACCTGCTATGATAAATCCAAATGGCTCAGCACTTCTAGGCTAGTCTGAGCTTGGCTGAGGAACAGGGAGTTAGGAATTATGGGTAACTGGCTAAAGGAGTCAGTTTAGCATTCTGAGGTGACACCGTGCCAGATGAGCCTCTGCAGTCCCAGAGGTTTGCTTCCCAAAGACCACACAAAGTCCAAGAAATTCAGGCCTCAGAATACTTCGTGTGGAGGCAGCTGGCGTCCACAAACGTTGATCTAATTGCCATGCACACGAGCATCCTTCGGAGGCTTCGCTCACCATGTCGCACTCACGGCAGCCAGATGAACACGCTATGCAGCCAAGCCTGTGATTGGTCGTTTCAAGCGTGCCCAGACTGACACGTTCCAAGCGTCAGATTCAGGTTTCACTAGCATGCTGAACTCGCCATGCTCGACCCTCCATTTCAGTAATGATCTCATGTACCACCAGAGTCGTCCCCCCCCCCCCCCTTTTCTTTTCTCTTTGTAAAGATGGAACACAGTAAGCGGTTCTTGCAGCAAGCAGTTTTCTTCCTGTAATCATCCATCCATCCATCCATTTTTTGTACTGCCTATCCTGCACAGGGTCTCGAGGAGGCCTGGAGCCTATCCCAGGGAAATCGGGCCGCAAGGCAGGGGACGTCCTGGACGGCGTGCTAACCCATCACAGGGCCTTGTAATCGTCATGAATTTTAATAGCGCCACCTGCAGTACTGGAGCACTCGTCTGCAAGAGAACGGCAAATGCCAAACTGCAGACAATGTGTGAGATTGTAAGATTATTATTTATTTATTTTTGCACAGAAGACGTGTCTGAGTTAGGAAAGCTGAGTCTTTTCGTTTGCCCCGCTGAGCAGTTCCAAGTCCCTACACTGGGTTATTGTTTTCCTCTGAGGTCCCAAAAGAGAAGCCTGCCGCTAGCTTTCCATCTCCCTCAATCTCTGTGTGTTTACTAGGATGTTTAATTTCTCCCACTTGTCTACTTACCTCATGCTTTCTGCCTCCTCCATCTCACTTGTGTTTTGGTGCTTTTGTTCGTTTGTTGTACCCAATCCCCAATCCCCGCTTCTTTTCTTCCATGTTCTTTATAAACTGCTGCTCTGCTTCAGGAGCGGAAATGAGGAGAAGCTCATGGCCCTGCTCACCCCACTCAATGTCAACTGCCACGCCAGCGATGGCCGCAAGGTAAGACCGCTCCTCACCGCACACTCTTCTACCGGTTCTGCATGATTTGAATTTTTTTTAAAAAAAAATTTCCCCGCTGCACTAACCCACCTGTAATACCGGTGAAGGGAAAAAATCCCCAAACTTGGATGGACTTTTGGCTCCGCAGGAGCGTCACACTAGATACTACACTCATTCGATTATGCTCACTCGCCCTATTAAATCGATGTGGAGGAATCCCGGTGTATCTGGTGACGTGATGCGCTTATTACAGAAACCCATTTACAGTTAATTTTTTGGCAGAAACGATATGCGTGTGTTTTTTGGGGTTTTATTGGCATACACCGTCTAGACTCATGGCTGGGATACGTCTGCGTTTAGATGTTTGCCGTGTCTGAAACTCTCCAGTCGCGTAGCTGCATCGATGTTAGCTCCTGTTTGAAACAAAGAGACAAATAGAAAGTGGAGAATAAAGTAAGAGCGAGCGACTCTTTAGTGTAATTAATGTTTTGAAGAACGTTTCTTTAAAAAAAAAAAAAAAAAAAAGTTCAATATGAATACGAGAGACGTCGTTTGTTTGTTTTGGATTATATTTATTTACAGTGTCCCATACACCACACAGCCCCCCCCCCCCCCCCCAAGCAGTGTGCCATATTCCTTCCGTTTTATAACAAGGGATTTAATTGTGCTCCACTGGACGTTCAGATGTTCGGCTATTTCGTGAGCAAACCCTCACGGCGCTGTATGGGGTCACGTCCGTGAAGAGCGATCTGCAGGTTTACAGCACACGACGGACGCATCTTCTACACGCAGCTCCACATTCGGAGACAGTCATTGATAACGCTGTACAAGGAAAGGCACGATGATGGGGCAGAAATGTTAGATCACTGTACTAGAAAATGATTCGATTCATGAATCATGATTCGATGAATCGTGTCACCTGTAGAGCACGAGGCAAACGGGTTTTGTTTCTGTAGATGTGAGCTGCTGTGAGGCGCACGCTTAATGTGGATGTGCGAGGCTGTTCGACTAAACCGTACTGCTGCTTCTAGTTGACATTTTAAACACGAGTAAAAAAAAATTTCTTTGCTTTATATTTTTACGTTCAAATTTCTGTCGTGTCAATGTTCCGTCTTTAAAAAATAATATACGTTATTTTGAAACGTGGATATCTGGAGCGGGGAACGCCATCATTTCGTCTCAGACCTCGCACGCGTGTTCTACGGGTCACTTCCGGCGGGCTCGGAGAGACGTCCGCTCGGAAGACGAAGAAAACGGGAAAGTTTTGTGTAGGCCCGCGTGTGTGTCGTGTCCGTATAACGATTCCACCGCATATCGATCCAATTGATTCCGAATAAATATGCCTACAGGGCTGTGAAAAAGTATTTGCCCCCATCCTGATTTCTTCTGTCTTTGTGTATACGTCCTACTATATTGTTTCCGAAATGAAAACAAAGGCGACTCGAGTGAACACAAAATAGAGTCTTCAGACGATGTTTATCGAAGCAAAGAGAAAGTTATCCAATACCAAATGGGCCTGTGTGAAAATGTATTTGCCCCTGTAGTTACTAATTCAACAAAACTACGAAACTGCTTTCATAACGGACTAGACACAACCAGTCCTGATTACTGCAAACCCCGTTCAATCAAATCAACGCTTAATTAGAACTTTTTCAACAGCGTGAGGTCGGTTAAAAGGCCGTACTCGGTAACACACACAGCCAAAATTGAAAGAAATTCCAGAAGTGATGAGGAAGAAGGTGATTGAAATACATCAGGCTGGGAAGGGTTACAAAGCTATTTCAAAGGCTCTGGGACTCCAAAGGACCACTGCGAGAGCCCTCATCTCCAAATGGATATGAACTCTGCACATTTGCAGCCCGACACGTTCCTCAGCCAAGTTTTGACTTTTTTGGTTTTTTTAATTATGTGCAGCAACTAGATTAATAGCTGAGGCTTACTGATCATTCTTCCCCCTTCATTTGACACCAAGAGTGACAGTGGAGCCAGCGTTAGTGTTACTGGACTGCAATCATCACCGTTGATCCTCTCAGGACAACATATTGTGAGAGAACTAATGACAATATGGATGATCATACCACTCAAACTTAACCACAGTGGCTGTACTTTTTGCACCATTTTCCGAGACCTGGTCATTTTTTTCCCCTCCTTTCATTTTCTTTTAAAGGCTTTGTAAGATTTAAGAACGACTGATTGGATCTTTATGAATATTTATCACATCCCTCGGGGCCGGGTTTCCAGCAGTCGAGCGAGATCGTTCTTCGGGGGTAGAGAAGGGCACGAGTCCACGTGGTCACATCCGAGACCCTCTCATGCATATTTATGACATTTTGATTATTTCCCAAGCCTTCTCACTAAAATGTCAAATGAAAATTAGGGACAGTCATAAGTATAAGTATTTTCCCCGTACTGCTGATGCAGAGCTCATGAAAGCGTCCCAGTGTGACTGCTTGTTTTTGCACGCTTTAATCATCACACGCGCTTAGTCCTCACCACGTTCGAGACATTTAATACTTTATCCGAGCCTCGTTTTGTCGTTTGAAAAGGATGCGCGCGTTCAAACGGCAGCGTTCAACTGGAATTCATCGGGAATGTGTTTGCAGGGTCAGTGGACATGCCTTCCGAAGTTGCTTTTTATCAAATCTAGCCTTAATGGCTCCATCGCGATTCCGCTGCTTTAACTGGCCTCTAGATAAAACGTGAAGATGAAACGCGTCTGAAACTTTCCCCGGGCCGAATTCCTCGAAAGCATTGCGGAACAGAGATCATCATGAGCACGCTCTCTCTCGGGTATGATGATCTGGGGGAAACTCCAGTTTCAGCCGACTAATCTCTGTAGGTTTTCTTTTAATCCACTACAATTAAACTAAAGAGAATAATAATAACCAATTGACTAGAATGCGACGGCTATATTTTTTATAATTAGCTGCTCAACACCAAAGAACACTGAAGCCAGGATTGAAAGAATGATTAGCAAAGCAGTGTATTGTGTATATATAACAGCCTCTAGATTTTTATTATTATTATTATTTATTTATTTTTTTTTTGTAGGTCTCGTCGTTTCAGTCAGGATACCCAGGATGCACCGAATAGTTCAATTCTCCTATGTCTGGAGACTTTTGGGACACCTCGTATTTGAATATTATTTGTTTTATTTATGAACGTCCTGCTGACAGGGTTGGCTCAATAGTTGAGTCTTAGACGTGCATAATAATTAAGTATTATTAATCGTAATTATTAAGCGAGGAAAAATCAGCGTATTTAATTCCATTCGAACAAATCTGATGTTTAATTGGTCGAATTTATTCCAATGAATTGCGAGGTACTGACGATTAAAATAGTTTTAAAAAAAAAAAATCCGAAGCATAAAAAAACTAGTACAGTTTATGCAACGTTAATTAATTAATTAATTAATTAATTAATTCAATTCAATTCAGTGATCGTTGTAAACATCCAGCCTTGTTTTTAGTCTTGGCGAAGACTTTTCATTTGGTTGCACGGTTAATCAGTACATATTTGCACTGATTAATTTTGGATGGAGTCTGTCCCATCTGTTGTTGTGTTCCTTCATCGCCGGCCTGACTCATGTGCAGACGGTACAGTCGTCTTCCGATAAACCACTGAAGCCCCTGAGAAGACGAACTTGGAGCGAGGCGACGGCGTGTTTAACACTTTCAGCACCACCCAGAAGCTGGATTTCTCTCGTATGACCGAGGATGTTATACAGAAGCAGTGCTGGTTGACGTTTAGAAACCTCGAGCTGCTGAAATAGTTTTGTTGTTGTTGTTGTTGTTGTTGTTTACAATCATGTCTATGAGCTCTGCGACAGTATTTCAGCATCTTTTTAAATTTCCCATTTGTCGGCATTTTGCCGGGCCGCCAGTCGACCACCCGTGCTCTAGACGTTGATGCAGTTTATACGCGAGTGATTTCCCACCAGATCATAACATCTCTGTGTGTAATAAAAAACTAAAATCATGTTTGTGATTCATGTTTGTGATGATGTTTGTGTCAGCTCTCCCGTACCACTCGTGTTGTAGCTCGCCCCCCCCCCCCCCCCCCCCCCCCCCGTTAATGAGAAACTCTTGTTGCGGCATCTTAACTCTCTTACCGAACCGAAGGAGGAAACGCGGTCGCTGCCTTTTCTGAATGCAGGAGCGGCATATGGAAGCAGTGGAGGCCCAGCAGGTTGTGATGCTCACCGTTATTCAGCAGCACGCCCCCGAGCGCTCCACTGGGGCATGCCTTTGTCCTCACACAGCTTCGGTATTTTGGACGGAGAGAGAAAAAGCTCCAGGAGTCCTCTCCCGCTGTCTCGTAATTATCCCCCAAAAAAAGCTATCTTTACTCACCGAACACCTCCCTCACTTAATCAGTCTTGCACTTCATCAGTTCTCTGCTGCTTTGTTACAGATGGCTTTTCCTTTTGTTGTTTTTGCTTTCGTGCTCATCGTCCTTTCTCTCGCCGTGCCTGTGTGTGCGTGTGAGAGAGAGACAGAATAGACGTCCACGGGGCTGCAATATATTGCCTGCTATTTACTGTCCGTTGCGCTTTTATGTGGATTAGTGATTGAGCCGGTGTGCTTAGAAGCAGATATTGATTCGGTTGTTTATTTATTTCTTACTTTCATGGGGTCGCTGTGTTGTATTGTAGCTTTTATTAGAAACCACGGATGTCTAGTGCTGCTCCCAGCCTTTTCAGGGACAAGGGGTGTAAGGAGGAAAAATTAGCTGATAAAATCGATTTGGCGTGAGGTAAAAATTAAGTTGCGAGTGAGGGAGGGGAAAGAAAAGAAAAGGAAAAAAAAAAAAAAGCAATATCCCCGAAATTCAAATATGATCGCACAGTAGTGCCGATTTGATCGACATGGCTCACGTTTAGCATTCATCACCGTGTCCTGATCGCTGTTTAGGTTATATTCTTTAATAAAAATTCAGGCCGTAAATAAAAAGGAAGCTTCGATCGCGAGTTGTTTTTGCTCCCCTTTGTTTTCTTCCTTCGTGTGCGGGTTTTTTGTTGTTGTTGTTGTTGTTGTTGTTTATTCCTTGTTTATTCGTCCTTTCTGCCGCTGTAAAAATGAAGAAAATTGCCGCTACGCAGGAGCGCTTGTACAGTTTGTGTAGACGGAAACAAAATGTAGAGCAAGAATCACAACTGATCGCTGCGAGACATTCATTACATCGAGTATCAAACATTCCTTCACAAGTAACACAATTCAATGAATTCATTTTCATTAAAACATACGAGTTCTTTGCGAATGTGTTTTTTTTATATATATATATATATAATATACACACACATACAAGTCCTTGTGAATCAGCTGTTACTATGGAAAGAATAATAATTTCGAATGAGCGCATCAGTATAAACCTGCACGTCTGTCGGTGCAGCTGTCGGAAAATTAAGGGACACCTTCCGACCAATCAGAATCCAGAGATTCAGTAGCGCAGTTCATGGCGTCATTACATGTTTAGCAGTGGAAGCACTAGACTCGGCGATGTGCTGTGTTGCGTGTCCGCGAGTAAAGAAGGCGCCAGGTTTGGGTCCACGCTCTCGACTTGCATAGCATAACCCGCAACGTGACAGGCTAATACTATGTGTGGCCGCTCTCGAGCGTGCTCATTAGTTTGCGCGCCACGCAGCGATCGGCCGGCGCAGCTTTCAGTCGCTCCTCTAATGAGAGGTTATAAGGGAAGAGCACGATGTTCATCTGAGCCACAAACACACCATCTGGTTCAAATGAAGGTCTAAATGAATTTCTATCGCTGCTTCTGGAGCACAACCATGTCGATGAGGTTTTCTCATCTGGTTGGAATTGGAAAATTAGTATCCAGTTGAAAAAAAAAAAAAAGGCGGCCTTGTTTTTTTTAATGCTCCACGGGCGTCCTTGATGTCTTCTGCATTGCTGATTCTCCACGATGCTGGAGTGTGAAATTAATAACTGTATCGACTTAAACGATTCGCTTATGCACAGGAAAACCTTTCACATACTAATGATAAACGGCGCGATCGGGTTTTCAGCTCATCATGCCGAGGAGTTCGTCAGCTCTCGGTTTGACCGCGCGTCAGTAATTTCGTCGGACGTCCGTTTTGGATTAGCGGTGGGCGGTCTGGCAAAACGTACACGCGTCGTTATACTGTACGAGGCATTTCACACTGAATACATCATGATCAGTAATGCTTTTGCGGCCCTAAACGGAGCGCCGTGTTTATTTTTACAATTAAAATGTCAAATTTTAGAACAGATTTTTTTTTTTAAATGTTTATTAGCGATGTTTTAAAACAGCTGACAATCTGTGGAGCTCAGAAACGATGTTACATGTAAGGAATAATAAGAAATAACCAGCAACCCCAAAGTTGACTATTTTCCTCTAACAGCATGTCCGTTGGTGTTTTATTCCTCTTATACCACCGTAAGAGGATCGCGGTTCTTACATTATTTACAATTTATAGTAATAGTTTTAATCATTTCATGGTTACTTTTCTTTTGTCTTAAATTTTTCTTTGATTTGTTCTTTAAGTTCCCCCGTCCCACCATCACGCGCTTCCTCCGAGACACGTGACGTAAGCCTGGATTAACACACTTGTAGGACACACCCCTTCCACCCTGAGAGCACAGCCGGTTTTGCTCCCTTGGACCTCCCGGCTACAAACGGCTGCGGCGCCGTCGGGATTCAAACTCGGGATCTTATTCCGACTCCGGAGACTCCTTCCGTAAACGTTAAATAAACGTCTCCTTATTGAAAACCTCACCGTGTCAAGATTCATACGGTTTTCTGAGTTCAACAGCAGCGTCTCGTTTATCATTTCGGCTTCGATCACGAAGAGCATCCGTCATCCAAATCCCCGTGTACGGGCTGACAACAGTCGAACGAGTGCGTCGCAGGTTTCAACCTGTGATGTCAGAGCTGCTGGTGTAGACACGTAATCGACACTTTCTGACCAATCGGACTGAAGAACTCAGCAGTATTATGAGCTACACGGCACGCAGTTTAAATTAGACGTGCGGTGTTTTTGTCAGTCTGTTCGAGCGTGCAGTCAGTGATGATCCTGATGATCATGTCGCACCCACTTATATATTTTTTTGCGGGGGGCGGGGGGGGGGGTATTTAATTTCCATTCTCTCAGAGCAGTTTGTCACCAGCGATGCTTTACAGATAGCGGCATAAATCACTAGCGCTAATGTGCGCTCGCAGGGGAAGTCATTTAAGAGAACTTTGCCCTTGGCTGGTATAATTTTCTTTTCTGTTTGTCATGGAATTACAGATGGGTTCCTCTGTTGTGTTTGTCACTTTGTTTTTTCACCCGCGCCCGACCTACCAAAACGAGCCGATTTGCGCGGCTCTCGCCTCGTGCGCCGTCCCCGAGCTACGCAGGACTTTTCTTTTAATCTGCAACTTTTCTGCTGAGTTTTTGTTTTAAAAAAAAAAAAAAAAAAAAAAAAAAAAAAAATTGTACATGACAGCCAAAGGTCTTGAAACTTATTTTCCTGACTCTAAATTGAAACTTGCTTTTTCTTCACTTGGAATTGAAGCTTGCCTTCTTCAGGCAGCGCCTCACTCCGAGCAGTGTAATTTCAAGGGTTTCTGCTTTAGGCACCACAGGGATAGATCACTTTTCTTTGCTTTACGTTAAGAGCGCGAGCAGGATATTTTGATGATCTTTCCAACGCAGACTCATTTTGCAATCACAGAATCCTCAGCGATTTATTTATTTATTTATTTATTTATTTATTTATTTACACACACACACACCCCCCCCCCCCCCCATTTCCTGCTCTCCGAAGCGTCCGCGTGCAAAGTGTACCCCCCTCGAACCTGCTCCGAATGTCCTCCTCCTGCTCTGCTCATGTGAGGAAGTGGCACGTGGTCTGTGCGCTCATGTCGAGAGTTTAGACCGCCTTGAGTATCCAGTGCCGTATGGAACCCGCAATAATGTGAAGGATTTTTATTTATTTATTTTTTTTAAAAAGGGATCTTTGAATCACAGCGTGTGGAAAGCCGAAAGCCGGGGAAACCGTTAGACCCGGTGTAGGTTTGGCCGTGCTGAGATCTTATACCGGGAAAGCCAGGGTTGGAGCACTGTGGGTCGTCCAGCTTGGGCGATATTCAACCTCTGTGTGGAGTAGAACCGGTGTGGCTAATTTAAACACTAATTAAACCATGATAGCTGTTGGCCAGTACAATTCAAGCTTCTTCTTCATCTCTTATCTGGCTGGCTGTTTTATCTAAAGTGGGGACCACCAGACATTGTTCATTAATGGACTGAAAACTCATTAGTTTCAATCTTATCAGCTGAACGAGACTTTCAGCAGACCCAGAGCAGAGTTGTTAAGCCAGTAGCGCTAATGCAGAATTAAGTTTTCCTGAAAAGTAATGAGCGTCACGGGAGGAACACGGCATAACCGATCGCCTTGACAAGCGACCGCATGGCAGAGCATTTCCATACGAGTCTGTGTGTGCATCTCGAGTATTAAATGCTGTGTTTAAAAAGGGGCAGGTCTGAGCAGAAACATTCCCGACTGGCGCCGGAATACCATCCGAACGCGTCGGATAATCAGATTTACCTCGCAAATCGAATGGGATAGAAAAGCGTACACGTAAAAAAAGGATCGCGCTAGCGGCTAATTTCACACCCAGATCGGTCTAGAAGACCCCTGCTCTAGAGGAACCTGTCCCCGTCTTATCCAGAAGGGACCGGTGTGGGTGCAGAGTTTTGCTACAACCAAATCGGAAGCCCACTTGATAATTAGTTGGAGACCGAGAGGATCCGATTTACAGTGAAATCGGGTGTCTCTCCTGATTGGTCGGAATGAAAGCCTGCAGAGATGTCGTCCCTTTTAGGGTAAGTTTGAAGACCCCGCCCTGGGTCTAGAGGGACTTTAAACCCACGAGTCCTCCAATTTTGAAAGCGTGGGTAAATAGAAAAGATTATGAGCCTTACTTTTTCTACCTAATTTGCTCACCGTTCAATTTCCTTTCGTGGCATTTAACAGATGCCCTTATCCAGAGCGGCGTAGATCGATCTCGTTTATACGGCTGAGCCGATGAGGGTTAAGTTAAGGGCCTCGTCGCTCAAGGTCCCCGCAGTGTCAGTTCGGAGGTGCTGGGATCTGAAAAAAAATCTGTCCTAAAATCACCAGAATCTTTGCGCTTGCACTCAATCAGCTGAGCTCCTCAATTCCGTGCAAGTAGGAAGCCTTCACACACTGCACCTCAGTGCCGCATGAGCGTCTCAGCCCGGCAAAGCAGCCGTTTGAGTTTATTAGGAGGTCCCCCACTGCTCCGTACATGTGCCACCCCCGGAGAACAGGGTAGGCTCAGAGATGAAAGCAGAGCCGCAACCCTCCACTGTATAATTTCCTCATTCTTTCCTCGAAAGAACATGCGTTACACCCCGACGTCCCGCCGGACCGACGCTACGGAGTCGCGGCTATCCTCGCCGATCGCTCACGGGGCTCGTTTGCAAGCCTGTGAGAAACGTCGGCGTGCCGGAGCGCGGGAAAGTCGTCTCGGCGATTACAGCCGCCCTTAAAGAAGGGATATCGACTCCATTAGCAGGAGAATGCATTCCTCGCGAAGGATAAAGCGCTCTTCGAAAACGCAAAAAGGTGATGCGTGAGTATTCTAATGTAGCCATTAAGAGTCTGCTCGGGTTCTTTATTTATTTATTTCTTTATTTATTTATTTTAAAGAAATAATGGAGGCGTAGGTAAACTTTTTAAAATACAATATGACCCAGGCGTATGCACGTCTCTTAGCGTAAAGAAAGACCACGCGTCTGTACTCCGGCAGGACGCGCGGTCGCCTGGAGCCTCGAGCAGCGCGGGGACCCCCGAGGCCGGTCACTCGATCCACGGAAATGTTAAACGTCAAAAGATCCGAGAACGTTCGCTTAAAACCGCCGGCTTGCCAAGACGTCTCGGGTCACCGGAGGGGGGCCGCCTCGTTAGCCCGTCCGTGACCCGTACGGCTTATGAGTACCGGTGAATCGATCTTTTCCTCGTTCCTCTCCAGGAAATCAAAAGAGGAAAGAGGGACCGGGGAGTGCAGGACAGGACGGCGATGAGGTGAAAATAACGGCCAGTTGGTTACGGACGAGAACGAGGAGTAAAGCACAGAGTATGCAGTCAAGCTTAATAGGTTTATTAATACTGCGTAATTTAGCAGATATAAAGCCTGAAGGTGAAAACTAAACAATCTGGATAAGCTGATTGATTGATTTATTTGTTTGTTTGTTTGTTTGTTTAATGTGTGCTGTAATGGTTTTAACATCCTTCATTTTCTATCTAACATGCTGACGCTTTTATTTCATACATTTTTGTTGCATTAGTCAAGCGAAGTGGGGGGGGGGGGTATTTATTTATTTTTGAAATCAGGAGCTATCCGGAGTTCTTTGTTTGGAAAGTTGTTTGTGAGAACTGATCAGAGAGGGCTCCTAGTGAAAAACCCCTGAGCAAGCGAAGAGCACGGCGCTACGCGGTGAAGCCCGGAGGAGCCGTGTGTGTTAGCGCTGTTAATTACTGTACACGCGCTTTATACTCCCGAGTTAATTAAAGAAGACTTCTGGGTAATGTAATGAAGGCTTCTTTCTCTCCGTCTGTCTCTTTACTATCAGTCTGTCTCTCTTCGTACAGTCTGTCTGTCTTTTCTTTCACTCAGGCAGATTGTCTTTCTCTGGTTTCATTTCTGGGTCAGTCTTTCTTTTTTCATTCTTTCTGTCTTTTTTTTTTTCTTTTTGTCCGTGTCAGTGTGTATGTCTGTTTTCTCATCTATCTATCTATCTATCTGTCTTTTTTTCTTTCTGACTTTCTGTCTGTCTCTTTCTTTTTTTTTTCTTTCCTGTCTGTCTGTCTGTCTGGCTCTTTCTTTTTCTTTTCTTTGTCTGTCTGCTTTTTTCCCCCCCTGTGTCTGTCTCCTTTCTTTATTTCTTTCTTTCTTGTTTACTTTCTCTCTTTTCTTTTTTGTCTCTTTTCTGTCTGTCTGAATCTTTTTCTTTTTTCTTTCCTCTCTGTCTTTTTTCTTGTTTACTTTCCATCTCTTTTCTTTGTCTGTCTGCCTCTTTCTTTCTTTTTTTTCTTTCTTTATCTTTTTTTGTCCATGTCAGTCTTTGTGTCTGTATGTCTGTTTTCTTATCTCTCTATCTGTCTGTCTGTCTTTTTTTTCTTTCTGACTTTCTGTCTGCTTTCTTTGTCTGCCTCTTTCGTTTCTTTTTTCTTTCCTATGTCTGGCTGTCCCTTTCTTCTTCTTTTCTTTGTCTGTCTGCCTCTTTTTTTTCTCTCCTATATCTGTCTCCTTTCTTTCTTGTTTACTTTCTCTCCTTTCTTTTTTTTGTCTCTTTTCTTTGTCTGAATCTTTTTCTTTTTTCTTTCCTCTCTTGTCTTTCTTCTTGTTTACTTTCCACCTCTTTTCCTTGTCTGTCTGCCTCTTTCCTTCTTTTTTTCTTTCTTTTTTGTTTTCTTTGTCTCTTTTGTGTCTGTCCGCCTCTTTCTTTCTTTCCTATGCCTGTCTTTCTCTCATCTTTCTTTGTTTTTCCTGTCTTTCTTGCCTCTCTTCTGGCAAACTGAAAGTATTGTTCATGGTATTTGAGTCGGTTTGTTTTTGTTTTAAATCCGATCCGTGTTAACGAAGCCCGGCCGAGTTATAGCGCAGCCTGTTCTCTTTCAGGTGAAAGCAGTTTTGAACGCCTTCTTGTGAACGAATTGAAATATTCACGTCTATGCCTCACACCACCTGCCTGCGCTTACACGCCGTTCCCCTTCCGATTCCCGCCGGTGGAGAAGCTCAGGCGAGAGCCGAGGGGAGAAACTCAGGAACGTGGTGGCTAAGGGGAATCTGTAAACACGTCCTCCTGCGTGTGAGATCTGGACCGAGTCCAGCCGAAAGATAATGGATCTTTCCGGAGTGTATTTCATTAGCACAGCGCAGTGGAGCGCGTTAGCACGACACCGCGCCGAGCGCCAGGAAAAGGCCGATCACTCATACCACACCCGCTGCAGAACCCATCAATCACCTCGCCGAGGTTTATGGAGAACAATCGACCTTTTCATTTTCTTCCTCTTCTTTTCTTCTCCCTCAGCTCACACTCGGACGTGTAGACGTGAGCGAGTCCATTTCGCGAACATAGCCTCTTTCTTTATAGGTGCGTGAGCTGTCTGTCTGTCTGTCTGTCTGTCTGTCTTTACTTTTTGTACAGTCTCACACCAGCGTGAGAAGACCGAGGTAATACGACGGCTCTGGCTTCCGTCGAGGACATGCTGCTTTAAATGAAACACTCCTTCATATTTGTGGAGATGAAAAAATGTTGCTGCTTATGTTTAGCTGGCATTTTTAACCAGCAGCCCTCTGTGTCTCTCTGCAAACTCCCGCACAGACGTAGGCGAACGCTGAAGCCTCGCATCTGAAGTGGTTCCCGTCTCTCTCACTCTCCCTGCCACTTTATTACACTTAATTGCTGAAAGCGGCCGCGATGGTCGACGCCGTTCCGGAACGGACCCGAGAGACGAGCAGAACCCTCAGTGAGCAGGCTCGGATCTTATCGCCGCTGGCCCGGCTGTGTCATTAAAGGGTGCAAGGGCTCTGTGGAGACCGCCTTTAATAGATATGTGGAGGACAAGGGTGCCTTCTCTTCCACCAGCCCAAAGATTATTTGCCAAGTGTAAGACGTGGGAGGAATTTCTCTCGGAGCTGGCATAAACTGCACTCGGAAAAAGGATGAAGATCACGTGGTGAGGGATCAGGGGGCTGCTGTGGGGATTTTTATTTTCTTTCTTTCTTTTTTTTTTTTTTTCTTTTCTTTTGCGTGCCAAGTAAGTCACTGCAAAACTGTCATCACTGTTGTGTAACTGTATTCAGATCATCACTGGACGTTCTGCACGCTCCGAAACGGATCGATCCTTTTCTGTTGCATTAATGTAAGGGATCATGTAACGGCCGGGTGTGCATTACACGATCGCAATGCACGATGGGGAGGCAAAGAACGTTAAGATCGTGTAACACGCACCTAGCCGCGGATCAGACGGAGAGACAGACGGAGAGAGAAAGAGACAGACACAGGCGGAGAGAGAAAGAGACAGACACAGGCGGAGAGAGAAAGAGACAGACACAGACGGAGAGAGAAAGACACAGACACAGGCGGAGAGGGACAGACAGAGGGAGAGACACAGACGGAGAGATGGCGGGAGAGACATAGACGGAGAGACAGACTGAGGGAGAGCCCGAGACAGACTGAGGGAGAGCCCGAGGCAGACTGAGGGAGAGCCCGAGACGGACTGAGGGAGAGCCCGAGACGGACTGAGGGAGAGCCCGAGACAGACTGAGGGACAGACCGAGACAGACTGAGGGACAGACCGAGACCGATGGAGAGAGACCGACGGAGAGAGAGAGACAGACACAGACGTAGAGAGACAGACGGAGAGAGAAAGAGACAGACACAGACGGAGAGAGAAAGACACAGACGGAGAGGGACAGACAGAGGGAGAGACACAGACTGAGGGAGAGACCGAGACAGACGGAAAGAGACAGACACAGAAGGAGAGAGAAAAAGACAGACAGACAGACGGAGAGAGAAAGACACAGACAGAGAGGGACAGACAGAGGGAGAGACCGAGACAGAGAGACAGACTGAGGGAGAGACCGAGACAGACTGAGGGAGAGACAGACAGAGAGACGGAGGGAGAGACAGACAGAGACTGAGAGAGAGACAGATGGACGGAGGGAGAGAATGTACTTGAAGCTTTGAGGTTAGCTACGTTGCTATGTAACTGTAATCTGTATGTTACTATGGTTACAGTTGTTTATAGGCAGCGCATTAATTTAGAACGGTGATTTAAACAACTTCCTGTGCATTATACGGTTCGGACACGTCTTCCAGCCAATCAGAATGGAGTCTTCAGACAGACCCTGGTATAAATACAGTTATATGTTCGTGCCAGAGTGCGCTTACGCTCAGAGTCTGTGATCCGCTCAGGAAAACTGGCTCTGTGGTGAATTTCTGTAAAGCAGGATGCTTTTCAGTGGGAAATTTCTGCATTCCAAGCCTCACTATATCAAACGTTTTTCCGTGTCACTAATACACTCTAAATCGCTACCAAAACAGTTTCATTTTTACAACAAGAGTAATTAGAAGAAGCGCACTTAACCTCTTTCTGCCTTCTTAATACCCGGCCTAGTCATCTTCTCGAGAGTCTCTCAGCTTATTTCACTCTTTTCGCTTCTCATTTTGGTCTAACGCGACGATTCCCCTGATGCTATCGACAACATCTGCAGTCTCTGGCCAATACTGCTAGATAACGCCACCTCTTTTTATGCTGTCGGGTTTCCCAGATGTTCACTGCTTTATAAGCGTTGAGTTTCATGTCGCCAGAACAGCAGCACAGAAATAATAGCGTAAAGGCTGAGAGAAATGGCGTGTCGGGGCTGTTGTACAGCGTGACTGGCGATGAAGGAAATGTCCGTCGCGTGTCAGAAAGCTCCTTTAAACAGCGCTGTGGAGCGGGTTCTCGCGGAGGGCTTGTTTGTGAGAGCTAAAGCCCGGGGAAAAGAAGCTGCTTCTTTCCTCAATGCCTTCCGAAAGCTGACCGTGGCCAAGATCTCCCTTGTATAGCGCTGCAGAGCCGGTCGTCAAGGAGGAGGGCCTTGTTTATGAGAGTTACAGCGTGGGGGAAAGAAAAGCTGCTTTATTACAGTAGACTTGGACGCAGTAAACGGGCTCCTTAGTGTTATTTGGCGAGCAGGTGAGAGCGATGAGCTTTAGCAGAGCCGGCTAATGCCTTATCGATCTGCTTGGCCTGAGTAGTGCCGTGCCTTCAGACGCTCCTGTTTTCCCTCCAGACGCTTTCTCTTGTCTCTCCTCGTCTGGTCCAAAGGTTTATTTTAAGCTCAGACCTATCCTTTGTCGCACTATGGAAACAACAGGCGAGGGGAGGTTGGGGGGGGGGGGGGGGGATCACTGTTGGCATGGTTACAGGTCGTAATTCTTCCATGGCAGGAAGAGGAAAATTCAAGGAAGTGTCCTTCCGCTCTCTTGCTGAAATACGACTCTAATTTCTCTACAGCGACACGGGGGGACGTTTGTAGCTGCTTTGCATCTAAATCACTTCCCTTTAGTGGGATGTTTTCATTTCAGCTCGGGATTTGTGTTTACCTCGTCACATCTCGATCGAGGGCCGAGACCGAGCGTGGCAGCGAGCATCGCCGGCTCCATGCGCGAGTCAGTGAACCATTTCACAGTCTCTCTCTCTCTCTCCTCTGCCAACTCCCTCGGGTTCCTGTTATTTTCTTCACCCAGTCCAGGTGTTTGTTTTTTTTTTTTTTTTGGCGGGGGGGGTTGTGTACTAAACCGTACCCTTACTCGTCACGTGGGTCTCACCTCTATCTTTGTATCTGTGTTCGGATTTATATGCAAAGCAGACACGACTTAAATCAGTGGTCACGGACCCTGTTCCCGGAGCTCTTCCTTCCTAAAGACTTAAGCGCCAACCATAAGCATCTAATCGTGGCCTTAAGAAGTTCTCGATCAACTAAAACGGGTGTTCGGTTTTGGTTTTTAGATGAAACCTGCAGGAAGCTCGATCCCGAGGAAGAGGCTTACTGCCAACCAACATTCAATCTGAACCCCAGCACCGGTTTTTCTACTTCTTGCCCCATCACGTAAGCTTCATGAAAGTGTAAACAACATCGTCGTTGCGTCCCACCGCGCTCCTCTAACCTCGTCCAGATTCCTGACAAAAATAAATCAATAAAACCAAGAAGTTCACCTCCTGTTCACGTCTGTATTTGTGTTTGTTTAGAACCCATTGTCTGTTCATTCTGAATAATGGATACACCTCCTGCTCTGCTTCTGCGCCCGCTCCTGTGCCTCAAGGGGCGCTGAAGAAAAGGCCGTGCCATATTAAACCGACTCACTCACCCCCAAGTGAGGAGAACACCCCCCTCCTCCTCCTCCTCCTCCTCCTCCTCACCCACGGAGATGATGCACCACGGTGGATCATCTCCGCTACTGGAAATGATCAGCGTTTTTGTTTAGCTCGAGATGGCGAGAGTCCCATTCACCCGCTGCTCGATTTGTAAACACAGTCTGTCAGTCCCGGCGTCCGTCTGACGTGTGCAGGCATCGTGTTTACCGTGAATCCGCAGGCCCACCGGGCCGTATCTGAAAGCAAAATACCTGCTTTTTACTCCAGTAGATGCGAAGCCGTGCAAGTCCTCCACACTCGCTGTAGACAGATCGTCGGGCGGAGCCTGCGCGACCTCGGCCACGGAGAGCCCTACGACCTGGTGCGCTCACAGCCGTATGTCTACATGTAATACAACACACGATCGAGACGCTTCCCTTAATGCCAGCCGCCTCGAGCGAAGACGATCCAACAGCACGTCGTGCGTGCGTCGGTGTACGCACCCGTAAGATCCGTAGGTATAAGTTTGGTCCGCAGACAATGAGTGCACGTGGGCACTTCTGACAGAAAAGCCCCCAGCTCCTGGGGAAGCAGTTCATAGACGCCGAGAGGGACGGGAAGCTTCACCAAGGCTACAGTGACGCTTTTAATCCGCTTAGCACTTTTCCTTTCGGTCACGGAGATGGAGAACGGTCCAAATAAAGACAACTAGGAGCAGGTGTGTGCAAATCTCGAATATTTCCGTCCTCACACAGAGTTGTGCTTTTTTAAACTTTGAGTAAAGAAGTCATGTATGATAAATGAAAAGGCCAGAACAAAGTACTACGGTATAAAAAAAATAATAATAATAATTTGTTGAACTGTCGTGGTGATGTAGTACAACCCCAATTCCAAAAAAGTTGGGACACTGTGTGAAATGAGGGTCAGTTGACTTTTTTTTTTTTTATTTATTTATTTATTTTTAACATGGGTTTGAGATTTGCAAATCATTGTTTTGATTTCCATTTGCATCTCTGTGACAAACTGAACAGACTGCAGACTTTTCTGTACTAATACAGATTGTGTGCCTGTTGTAAGGGGTATAAAACAGAAGGGTGTGTGTGTGTGAGAGAGTGTTTGAGCTTCCTGTAAGCCGCAGCTGTCTGAGTGTGGCTCAGAGCACGGCTGTTGCTCCACCAGGGGAAAGTCAGAGACGTGTCGGAGCTCAGAGAAACGATGACGGATGCCAGTTTCGCTCCTCTCCGCGTTTCCTCTCCGTGTAGAAAGTGAGATTCGCGATCGATCACTGTCGCAGTACGGAGTCCCCTAGTCTCGGCAGCCGCACAAGTTCACACGGCCGTCGCGTCCTCAGGAATGTGAAGAACAAATAATAAACGGGAGTGCGGGGGCGGGGGAGAAGAGCACAGCTGGCTGTTGAGCACTTTGTTGAAATTACATGATGCTATCATTATATCATTGTTTGTGTTTTTTTTGTTGTTGTCGTTTGTTCGTTTTATGTTTTTATTTTTATTTGTGATTCTGGCGACATTGTCTCAGTCGACATCTCAAAAAATGCTGGTAAGTTCTTTTCAGTAAGTTATTAGATTGCACTTTGAGTTTTGTGTTGCTCATCAGTGTGCTGGCTCTGAGTTCCTCATGCACATTATGGATGGGTTTGGAGCTTATTATTATTATTTATTTATATATTTATTTATTTATTTATTTATTTATTTATTTATTTTTATTTAATTTTAATTTCAGTCATGGCTCACTTTCCCACTACTGTCTGCAGACCCTCTTCCTTCTCAGGCAGATAATCGCACCATGCCTCATCGCCTGCTCCCCCCCCCCCCCCCCCCCCCCCCAATTTATTTATTTATTTATTTATTTATTTTTATAAAGGAGATGATTGCTACTTCAGCTTTTTAATCCATGTCTCGTCTCTGTGCGTTCTCTACCCGATTCCTCAAGCTGATCTTTCAGTTCCTCTTCATCCTTCCCAAGACTTTCTATCTTATGACGTGCATGCCCTGGGGGGGGGGTTGGGGGTAGGACAAAAAACAAACAAACAAAAAAAACCGCTTGCCTCTGCATTTAGTCAGAAATACAACCACCACCACCCCCCACCCCGAAAAAAAAAAAATCGAAGGTTTAATTTTCTCGCGCATCGATCTGTGTTTCATTTGTTTGTTTGGTTGAACGAGCCATACGATCCGAAGCCCAGATCCAACCTCGTGGGAAAGCGTGTGCATTGTGCTCCCATACCATCCCTTCCATGGATCTGTTCGGTCACGCCTGTATGAGATTACATTCAGGGAGTATAGATTCGCCCCCTTTTCTTTTCCCTTCTTCTCGTTATGTTATCAGAGCTTCCATATTCCGCCTGACCGCTCATGCTTCACATCAGCTCAGATGCCCAGAGCATGAATGCTGACCATCCTTGGCTGAACATCACCGTGTTGCTTTAACACAACCACGCACGCACGCACGCACGCACGACCTCCTGCTGTGTGCCATGCTGCTCTTGGTTTATTATTTTGTCCTCATTCGGCATGTTGACTTGAAACACAGTTTAACGCCATCCGCCTGGCTCTCTCTGACGTTCCGAAACCGGCCGACAGCTGTAAAATTATTCGTTTCATCTAAGAACATAGAGCAAGGGTGGACGAAGCAGTCGCCTCAGGCCCCCGCGCGCACGTAAACAGGTATCTTGGAGAACATTTTTATCCCCATCCACACAAAACACATCCCAGTGATGGGTACGTCAAGAGCTCTTAACGCCTCGAGAATAGCAATAACGGCTACGTGTTGAGTGGTAGAGAAAAACGGAAAGAAGCACGACCAACCTGAGGATTCGTGTGCACCGACGTCGAGCTGCTTAACCGTACACTTTAATACAAAGTGTTTGCTTGGGGTTTGTACGTCCGAGGAGTTCAATTCGTGCCAGAAGTATCGAACGTTACTTTATTAGGAACGAACGAAAACGTACAGCGAGAAGAAGAAAAACCGCTCAAACTGAAAGCGGTGAACTAGCCGACGAGAGTAAATCACTGTTAAGCCCCGCCCACACGAGAGGTTTGCGCCACAGCGGCGAGCGTAAACGAAAAGCGCGAACGTAATCTCTGGCATCGCATCCGTAAAACCGAGATCAGCGAAAAGGAAGCTATTAAGCGCGTTATTTGAAGAACATGCTACGTTTTTGCCGCCGTTTCCAGTTTCAGAGCATGTTTTTTTTTTTTCCCCGTTCTTGTTAAAAAAAAATTTAAAAAAAAAAAAAAAAAGTATTGGTGCCCTATCCGAGTTTTTGCCACGGCAAGCACCGCTCACGTTTTCTTCAGGAAACGTACACGTCGAGTCGTATCATTTTTGTTCGTTTCTCGGAAAGTTACGTCCACGCTAAATACTTTTAGCGTAAAATTGAATTCCATCGAGGAGGTGGAGATCATAATCTCTGCACGAGGGTTTCATAGTAAAATAAAGCGCACGTTTAACACCATAGAACCGCAGCCAGCATGCACACTGTGACCGGGATTCCGCACAAAAACCGTTCCCGTCAGAGTTTTCTCCGGTTTCCGAAGTTCTCCGTAATTCAGAATGCCTTTTTTGTGCAGACAGGAGCCCGATATTTTCCACAACTTCAGTTTACGTATGTGTTGTGACCCCAGTGAGTTGTGTGTTCACGTGATTTATTATTTTTTTTAATGAATTGTTGCTGCTAATACGCTGTCTAACTTTGTGCTCCCTCTTGGCGTTCGGAAAATGAACTCTTAAGGATTCTGCTTAGGTTGTATTTTGGTTTTGGTCATAGATCTCTCGGGTGAGGCGCGCATCGATCCCGTAACCCTAGCTTGCTCCTCGTTCCTGAATCCCGTCGACATCTGGGACATTACTCCCGGCGTCACGTGAGCGCTAAACGACCTCCGCCGCGGATCCGTCGTAATCCGCGGGATGAGATCGCGACGTCCGGCGTCGACGGCGGCGTTCGAATGAAAGTCGGAGCTGATCTGTTCGTCTCTTCAGGTAGAGATGAAGCAAGGGCTACGTTCTCAGCGGGTAGTCGGACGGTATCGTGGGTGATGTCGGAAACCGTTAAGCAAAGTGAAAATAGACCGAGGCGTTCCAACCAAAAATGGTTCACGCCATCGAGCGTCACGTTAATTATAAAAATCGATGTGCGAGTGGTGATGACGTGACCTAAAACGGGCCAGAGGAGTCGGATCTTTTGTCTGATTAACCGAGCATGCCACGTTGTGCACCGTTTGTGATTTGTCCATCCCGTTAAACCAGATCAACTGCAAATGATGGACAGTATTAGCACAATATAGTAATAATGGGATAAAGTGGAACCACTTCTGTTACTCCAGCTTTGTGGATGATTCACTCTCCATCGATCCGGTGCTCAGAGACGGACAGGTTCGGCGGCGGCCGATGAAAATGGGAGTTTTGGCTTTGAGCTGATGGTGCCAGTTATCTCCAATACCGTGAGTTAATCAGGACCGTAGCGCTTTTGTTCTGTAGAGTTCTTTTGAGCTAAATTTGGATGGCCCGGGAAGTTCAGCGATCAGGTTATGTAACGGTTAAACGTCGTACGACGTGGTTGTAGTCCGAATCGCCTGCGTTAAGCAACGGAAAGCAGTGATCGTGAGCGGGTTCGCTCCGGGGCCAACGGGGGAGGTTATTAGTTACCGGACTTTCTCAACGGAGACCTGCTGTAATTACCCCCAGACCGCACCGTAACTGCCGCGTTAACTCATTCAGTGCAAGTTCGTGTGGAGCGGCATCTCATGTAGTAGCTGGAGCTCATATCTACAGCGCTGTGTCATTTTATTTATATTTATATTTCTATTTGCTCTGTGTCTTCTCTCTGTTGTTCCCTTCAGTCGACTCCACTACATCTGGCGGCGGGATACAACCGAGTCCGAATTGTCCAGCTCCTCCTGCAGCATGGCGCCGACGTGCACGCAAAGGACAAGGGGTAGATATCACTACACGTACCTCCGTTCTACGTCTTTATAAAGATCAGGTTAAAATCGCGCCTCGATTTGGTTTAAACACTATCGTATATCGAAAGATTCAAAAAAACAACAACTATTATTTTCTGAACTTTTTTTTACCTTAGAGGATCCACAGCGCTTTACACTGGTTCTGATTCACACACACACACACACACACACACACACACACACACACACACACACCAATGGTAGCAGAGCTGCCATGCAAGGCGCTTGCTTGCCATCGGAGCAACTCGGGGTTCAGCGTCGTGCCCAAGAACACTTCGGCATGTGGAGTCACGTGGGCCGGGAATCGAACCCCCGACCCTACGATTAGCGGACGACCCGCTCTACCGCCCGAGACACACCTCATATAGCGTCGATATTCCTACTCATTCACTGTGACCAACGAGCAGAGACGTCATACATCTTGACCTCACATGCACACTCTTTAACCTCAGCGTGTCCACAGACAAGAAAAAGGGAGAAACCACACGGGGAAGCTGTGGGCGGATTTGAAAACGATCCGCTTGTAGTGAGAGAGGTCCAAATGTTTAAACTTCGGATTAGGAAACGAACAGCGACTCCTCTCTCATCGAAACAGGTGAAGATCAGATCATTTCGGTGAGCCCGTAGCCTCGAGGTTCGGCGTGTCGCGTGTTCCGAGATGCTTTTCTGCTCCCCTCGATAGTCAAGAGTGATCATGTGAGTTACTGTCGACTTCCTGTCAGCTCAAACCAGTCCGGCCGTTGTCCTCTGACCCCTCATATCATCGAGTAGCTGGTGAGTGTATCGTCCCTCAGTGAGAATCATGATCTCAGATCTCACGTGCTGAACCTTGCTTCATCGTGCAGCCCTTCAGATGTCTACAACACGCGTGTGTAATATAAAGTGTGTGCGCTTACACGCGCGCTAATCATCATCCGAATGAGATTAAACGGTCGTTAATCATTAAATATTTACCAGCAAGGTGGCTTCAGAGCGGCTTATTAACCGCCGATGTCTTGCTACAGGAAAATGTATTTAGTTTATTACCTTTAGTAATTGTAGCAGCCCTGTTAAAGGAAATTAGATGATTGGTCTCACTCATTTCCCCATTAGCACATCTCTTGAGTGCATGAGCGTCAGGGCTGGACGATATCTCGACAATAATTGTAAAGATTTTTTTTATTTTGTTTTAGAAAAACAAATATTTTAAACAAACGGGTTAAAATGATGTCTCGGTAGTTGTTGTTTTTTTTTTTTTTTAATCGTCGCCTGTCAAGGATTAGAACTAATTACTTCATATAATAATAATAATAATAATAATAATAATATGCATTCAGGTTTTTTTGCAGCCATCTTGTACATGTAAACTCACTCAGCGCTGATTTATCGATCGCCTATTGCAGACCCCATTCACGTCTTCCTTTAACATGTTTGCTACGTTTTGTGACTCTAATAATAATAATAATAATAATAATAATAATAATAATCCTTCCTACGCATGAAATAAGATCATGCCGTTTCCACCACCGGCTGATTTCCCACACTCTCTCCTCGATCATTAGCGTAAGGGCGCGATGATGAGACCTGTAGTCTTTGCCAGCCGGATATTTCTCTCAGTACACGGATCACACGTTAACGTGAGGTATAAACAGGGCAGTTCGTTTTAATGTCTGTGTTGTAAAGTGGAAATGGAAAACGTCATGGTCTTCCCTCTGTGTTCTCTCTCTCGCCCCCTCTCTCCTGCTCAGCGGCCTCGTCCCTCTGCACAACGCCTGCTCCTACGGCCACTACGAGGTCACGGAGCTGCTGCTCAAGGTAAGGGTCACACACACACGAACGTCTCGTTCAGAAACGTTTTGAAATACTCTGCCTTGCACGCTCAGACGTGCAAGTCGCATCGTCGGCCGAGAGTCGAAGCATTCCGTAACGCCTTCTACAGAAAGTCCCAGAGACGTTCAATGAGGTCCAGGTCAGGAAAATTCTGCGGTGGAAAATTCATGTGCGAAAATGATTCCTCATGCTCGCCGAACCACCCTTTCACAATTTGAGCCCGATAAATCTCTGCGTTGTCGTCCTGGGATATGCCTGTGGCGCCAGGGAAGACAAAATCCGTTTACGGGATATCCTGGTCACTGAGGTACTCGGCCGACTTCATTTTATTGCCGTATTATATCGCTGAGCCCAGACCCGACCGACTGAAGCGACCCCGGTTCATAACGCTGCCTTCAATTCAATTCCATTCCATTTTATTTGTGTTGCGCTTTTTACAATAGACATTGTCTCAAAGCACCTTAACAGAAACATATAAATATGGTATACAGATTTTAAAAGTGCGAATCTTTCCCAATTGAGCGAGACGGTGGTGACGACGGTGAGGAAAAACTCCCTGAGATGTTCAGAGGAAGAAACCTTGAGAGGAACCAGACTCAGAAGGGAACCCGTCCTCAATTGGGTAACAACTGATAGTGTCAAATGAAGTCTCTTCGGCCTTAGAAGCAACCGTCGTCCCTGCAAGCTGGAATTGGAGTAGATGAGAGCTCCATCCAGAGGTAGGGCATCCGAACGGATCAGGCAGGTCCGGAGAGCAGAGAGGATCAGGATCTCTAGTATCTCCATAAAATCAGAGGCTTGTACAGTAGGCGTTCCCTTCTTACCCGGACACGCCCATCGTTTTGGCATAGGGTACATCCGGACTTTTCCAATCGTTCACCAGATCAACAATTACTGCACTACGTATGAGCTGTTTCTGTCGAAATATAAATATATATATATATATATATATATATATATATATATATATATATATATATATATATATATATATATATATATATATATATATAGGAACATGCGTGTTAATATAACTCTGTAATTGGCACCTGTGCTGCTGTTAGTGAAAATGAATCAACTCCTGACCAATCAGAATCCGGAATTGAAGAGCGCTGTGGCGTAAGTGGATTTAACTGTTGGCCCTCAAGAGCATCACCAGCTCCTGATATCTCCTTAAGCCTACAGTCTGTGTGGCTCAGCTGCTTAACTCCAGATCTGATTACAAAATGCTGTCTAAGGGATCAAAAGGACAATTAAGAATCCTGTTATCAGCAGCGGCTTTGCAGTTAACACGTGTTGGCAGAGTTATCAGAGCGGAGCTGCCCGAGGCCGATGCTCCCGGCTCGTCTCGCTCTCATCCGTCATCCTTCGAGGTTGTGCTACCGCGGTCGCTCGAGCGGTGTTCATCATCCGCACCTGTCCCTTTTTGCATTGGGATGTTATTAATCCTCGTGCATGTCGAGTCGTCGCGTCTGGAAACGATTATTTCATATTTTTCCGAGCGTAAGCCGTACGTCTTCGAGTCTAGTTCGTTTTGTGCACGCGTGTTCACGTGGCGACGATTTCCAAGCGCTCAGAATTGCTCTGTATCGGGCAGGAATTTACCGTACTGTGCCTCGATGGACACTTCGTATTTGTCCTCTTAAAGGGTTTATTATTCGCCGATCTACAGGTCACACGTGTGTTTAAAAATAAAAGTACGTTTATATACGCGTATTATGTATTTATACATGTGTTTGTGTGTCTTCAGCATGGCGCGTGTGTGAACGCCATGGACCTGTGGCAGTTCACCCCCCTGCACGAGGCAGCGTCCAAGAACCGTGTGGAGGTTTGTTCCCTGCTGCTGAGCCACGGGGCCGATCCCACGCTGGTCAACTGTCACGGCAAGAGCGCGGTGGACATGGCCCCCACGCCCGAGCTCAAAGAGAGACTCACCTGTGAGCACGTTACTCTTATTCTTCTCTTCTACTGCTGCTTCCCGTCCAGATTTGTCCAGTGGAAACAAATGACGCTAATTTTATTTTGGTTTTGAGATGAATGGGGATTAATGCGTTGGGCCGTCTCCCTCCATCTTAGTCTTTACACTGAAATATTGCGGTTATTATGTTTCAACTACCAAACCAGCATAAATCAGCAAACACTATTTCACTTAACTTTTATTCGATCCCTTTTTGGATGAGGTTCCTACTCCCGAGCGGGTCAGGTTATTTATCTCTCTGATGAATTTCCTGTGAATTCCTTAGGTCAGCTTCTCAGACTACGCCTTCTGCGTCCGACTAAACTACACCAATGGGTAGTCTTTCAGGCAAGTGGAGCAAAAAACGAACCCTCTGAGCTCATTTTGCCCGAGCAGCGTTTTGAGAACAAAGTGCGGCGCAGAGCCCAGAGATAAAAGCTGCGTCCTGATCGAAGACGATGTCGCAAACCAGAACACGTCGGCAGATTTACCCATTCGAATCCTCGAACATACTAGTTTCTGCGCTCTCCCCCATCTCTTGTTTTGTCCTGCTCTTCCGCAGACGAGTTTAAGGGTCACTCGCTGCTCCAGGCGTCGCGTGAGGCCGACATGGCCAAAGTGAAGAAGACGCTCGCTCTGGAGATCATCAACTTCAAACACCCGCAGACCCACGAGACCGCGCTGGTGAGTCCTCCCCCCCCTCATCCCCCCATCCCTTTATCTTGCTTTATATAGCAAAAGATATCCCTCCCCATATTTACATGTAAATATCACCCAGATCACATTACAGCATGTTGTCTTTATCTTGTGTGTCTGGTGAATTTGGCGACATCGAGGTTATAAGATCAGGATTTTAGCAGCGCAGGGAAGCGAACGCTGTAGTCGTAGCGCGTCGTCGTGACTCGACCCGACAAGAGAAACGGAAAAATACGTAAACCAGAGCAGCTTAATTGGAAATCCGGCCGTGTTAATAAAGCGCAGTACGTGAGCACAAAGTAGGAAAGACGCGAACAGACTTAAAGAGCTGACACTAGGTGCAGAACGCAAATACGACACGATGACGTAACGGATACGCTAATTATCGCATGGCGCCCTCTAGCGGCGTTTCGCGAATTCCCACTGGAAGTCATTTGCGAAGGTGAAGTAGTGCGTGGGAAATGCGTTGCTTGGAAACGGCGCCGTATTAAAAAAAATTGGTTGTTTTTTTTAAATTATTATTATTAGTGGTAGTAGTAGTATTTATCTGGAATTTTACATGAAGAAATAAAGAATATGTTTGAATGGCTTTTCTCGTATAGTCCTTGACAAAAAAATTTGTGCTCGAAACGTCCTTGAAAGTCCTGGAATTTCATTATTAAGCATCTGTGCAACCCTGTTTCGACCTTCTGTGTGGGGGAAGAACAAAACAAAACGCAGGCACCTCTATGCTCATCTGCCGCTAGCAACAAGCTAGCCTGCTAACAGCGATGAGTGATGTATATCGACCTCTTCAGAATAGCTCTACAAACTGTATAGTCAGTGTTCTAGATTTAACAAAGCGAATAGGTCTGTATGCCGATTGATCTAAAAGCAAATACGTGTATATACAGCGTGAGCGCGTCATTTAAAGACAACAGAGTGCCTCTTTGTGTACAGTTCATGCTGTGAGCAGCCATGTTGTTTTGGCATCACTTGCCGAACTCGGAGTCGACGAGACCGTCCCGAGTTGGAATTCCCATCGGTGTGGGAGGTACTACTGCTCATCCAGTTTAGTAAAGATACTAGAAGCTTTTACCCGCACACTTTCTTATTAGTTTCTCTACGTAACATCTTTGTTCTTGAATAGGAAGAAAGTTTGCATGTAAACATTTCTGCATTTTAAACTAAAGCGGATGAGCAATAGCTCCGCCCTCGCACCCTCACCCACTCCCTTCCAGCCGGACTGTGCGTTGTTCTTCTTAGGGCTCGACGGGTATATTCACACGATCGCACCACCTAGAGAATCTGTGGATAATTTCCCCTCGTTTGATACTTTATGTTTAAACAGTGTTAAGTTTGCACGTCAGCTTTCCTTATGCTCTCTGCGTTAGCCTCACAGCTTCTAATAAGCTGCTTACTGTAGAGTCTGTGTCTCAAAACGGTTACTACGGTTATTTCCTCCGCATGTTAACGTGATTTTTGAGTTTTAATCGGGATGGCGTTTTGGTGATGTCGGACGTGATGTGTTGTCGTCGCAGCATTGTGCCGTCGCCTCGCCCCACCCGAAGAGGAAGCAGGTCACCGAGCTGCTGCTGCGGAAAGGCGCCAACGTCAACGAGAAGAACAAAGAGTGAGTGCACCGAGATGTTTTAGCGTTAACTGCTGCAGTAGTCAGGACTGCTCACCCCAGGACTCTTATTTCACAATCTACTCATGCAGAACGTCATTTCAGTATAACTTGGTATAACACAGAAAAAGCACGCGTTCCCCTTTCAGTCTGGTTCGTCTCAAGGTTTCGTCCTTAAATCTTCTCAGAGAGTTTTTCCTCACCACCGACACCTCTGGCTTTCTCGTTAGGGATCTAAATCAGGTTTTAGCGCAACGTACGCTTCCATCCAGATTCCATCCCATCTTTACTTCGGAGAGATTCCGCCTCGCTAGGATACTCTTTTTATACCCAATCACGTTAGGGTTTCCAGTGAACTTAATTAGCTGCAGAATGTTCCTCCAGCTGTTTCTTTTTACAAACGCTTACATTTCCAGAGTTTTGTTGTCCCCGTCCCAACGTTTTTGAGACGTGTTGCCATCAAATTCAAAATCACCTTCTTTTTTTTTTCCCGGTTGTAAAACGGTACATTTTCTCAGCTTGATATGTTTTCCGTGTTCTGTTGTGAATAACACATGGGGTTCATGAGATCTGCGAAACATCGCATTCTGTTTTTATTTACACTGTACGCAGCGTCCCAACTTTTTTGGAATCAGGATTCCTGCCAAGCTGCATTTGTGACGGTTAAAACTTCAACATTCCCCTACGAGCTCTGAACGGATGAATGAATAACGCTAATGAATACCGTTCCAAACGCGCAGTGAGTTGTCATTCGTGGATGCTAGGTTTACACACTCAGTTTAATCTCATTCGTTTCTGTCTTTCTTATTGTGTAGCTTTATGACTCCTCTGCATGTGGCAGCTGAGAGAGCGCACAACGACATCCTGGAGGTGCTGCAGAAACATGGGGCCAAGGTACACACGACACACACACACACACACGCACGCACGGACGGACGGACATCAGTGATCGTCGTGCATCACATCACATCATTTCACATCTCGGGCCATCTGGCCCGTCTGTACCGTAACGGAGCGCTAGAACACATCGGCAGTGCAATTACTCACACGTCTCCTCTTATCACACACACACACCGCCGCCCGGCACTCTGTGTACGTGGAGCTGTTGTTCTCATGTCCGCTGTCACCGTTTTCCATTAATAATAACGAGAGCCGGTGTTTTTTACGGGGCTTTACAGAAGAGACGGCGTCTAACAAAGCGTCTCTGTCTGAAACTAACGGATGAGACGTGAGTACAGAGCACGACTCTCTGATGACGTTAGGCCACGCCTACTCATCAGCGCGTGTGTACGTTTCGCTCCGTCGTAAATCGCAGCACACGTCTAACTCTACACGCACGCGTCGGTGTATAGGTGTGGGTTCTGCGGTTCCGCTCATCCGTCAGGATGGATAGACGGCGAGTCCACGAGCTTATTGCGGCTTTATTTTTAGCTGGAATTATTATAATTGATTGATCCCGTTTGAGCGGGAATCAATGTTTCATGTTTCAGCCAAATTTGACTTTTTTTTTTTTTTTTTTTCTTTTCCCTTCTTCAGGACTCCCAGTCATGCGAAATGAATCTCGAGCTTTAATGTACCGTCGTCAAGTTATTTATTTATTTATTGGCACTGTTCCACGGAGCGCCGGTTAAAGCCCATTTCTTTCAGACGGCCACTAAACACCTTGTAAAACTTGATGCATTTTTTTTTTTTGAAAGTCCAAATTTCAGCGAGTCGTTTCGGACCTCGTCTTTGGAACGAATTAAACCGTGATTCATTTTGCGGGCCGTTAGCAAAACAAACACGCTTTTCAGGGAACGCCCACACGTCCCGTCCCGTCACGCGTCGCTATACAGGCCGGTCCGTCGGGTCGGGTCGGTCCGTTTTCTCACCACAGGCAAACCCGCTCCGGAGTGCGTTCGCGATCGGGTCGAGTCCACCCGAACGACCGAGCGTGATCGCAATGTCCGCACGCGTCTAAACGCAGGTCCTGAAATAAACGCTCCGTAGGAGCCAGGTGTGAAAACGCCCCGGGAGAGGTCGCCAAGGAAACGGCTGATTTATAGCTGCTGGTTATAACGCAAGCCGTAACCAGAACTGATTCGTCTCTCGGACGTTCCACATCATCAAATATAACCGTAAAAATGGATGAGAATAAAACGTGTCCGTATTATTTAAAAGATAAAAAATTTGACATTTTTGGCAACTTGCTCTGGTATAAGAGGAACAAAAAAAAAAAACCTGTAATACCGAAAATCAACTTCCGGGCTGGTAAACGCAAGTCCGCTTCATCACACCACGTTGTTTCTCGCTATATTATTATACAAGCATGACGTGGAGATTTATTTCATCAGTCCTGAAAAGTGCTGCTAGATATTCCCAATGTGGAGCATCACGGATGTAAAAAAAAAAAAAATAAATAAAATGCATAAAGGCAGTTGAACATTATCATTGTTTTGAATGTATTTGAAATTACGGCTTTACTTGCAGCAGTGTGCGCTCGGTGCGCGTTACAGGAACGACTCGAAAACGACGAATACTTCAGCTGTGATGTTTTTCAGAAGGCCGGGATCAGATCGCAGGACATCTTCATCGTGCATGCGAGTTGTTTGTACCGGACAGCTAGTGACCCGAGAAGGAAGTTCTGTACGCTTTGTGATTTTAATGTTCGGATTTACTCGGGCTTCTGTCGTCGCTTGTAACGTCTGTGATGCGTGCTGTTTGTTTGCCGTCGTAAACATCGCAGGAGCGGTCTTTATCCGTTCACGTGCCACCTTGTGGTGAAAGTCGTGTCAGGATTCTGTTCAGCTGAAACTTTTTTTTTTTTTTTTTTTTGCATGCCGAGTTTTCTCAGCGGTAACTGGACACTTATCGGAGAGAGGTAAATCATTTAGACCAGCGGCGGTGCTTAAGAAACTGCCAGATCAATGCAGCTCTTTTCATGGAGCCCAATCAGATAAGTATGGACTGATTGGACAGGCATTCGGGCTCTGCTCAGGACATCTGTGCTGCTTTGCTGCACCGCTATGTCCCCTGCAAAAAAAAAAAAAAAACGTCCGCTTCCTGTTCTCTTGATGAAACGAGTTTATCTAATGAGCTCTTTTTCAAACTCGTTTTGCCCTTCTTTAACCTTGCCTGGCATCCTGGCTAGGCCGGCGCAGCGTCGAATTCAGCTGAGAAACGCTTAGCCAGCCTGCCCGAAGATTACGAAAAACGCCCGCGCTGTTTATCATTTCCAGCGTTTCCGTTACGTCTGAGTTCTGACGGCCTTGCGGGTGTTCTTACAGTCACGAGCGGTTTTTTGCTTAAATATTGGTAAAATATCGTCCTCGATAATCCCGTCTCACAGTGCTTCATGCTTATTTCCTGTTTGTCTGGCAGTTTTTACTACTTAGAAGTATTGCGTGTTGAAACGGAGCTAGTGGAGTTGTGTTTTCGCCACTGCAAGCCCGAGTTATAACGCTAGCATGAACAGGCATTGAAGAGGAACAGGAAGCATGGAAACGAGGCGGACGTTCTGGCTCGGTCGATATAACGGGAAACGAGGGAAAGCGGAAGTTTCGGTCGTTGTTATTGTGTTTTCTCGCAGAGCATAGTGAAGACCAGAGGATGGTTGAGCGCTGCAATTTTCCCCCGTGTCAAAAGCTTGAATTCACTTCATTTCACTTTTCTCTGTTTGAGTTATATAAACTGCCAGCGTGACCTGAGGGCTGTTTTTTCCCTGCCTCACTGTGATAGACTGGGTGGTGGTGAGTGGCCAGGCTGAGCAGAGTGTGAGCAGAGGGGTGTGTGTGTGTGTGTGTGTGTGTGTGTGTGTGTGTGTGTGTGTGTGTGTGTGTGAACAGATGGCATGGCAGTGTCGCACTAATAAGCAGACCGGGGAGCAGGGAGGTAAACACACTATTTAGACTCGAGTCGGCACAGAGAAGCGCTGATGTGGGGGGGGGGGGGGGGGGGGCGGGGGGGGGGGGGGCTCGGCTCGTTACACATGAGAGGGAGAGAGACCGAGAGTGAGGGGGAGAGGGAACGACGGAGAGAGCGAGAGAGAGCGGGAGGGGGAGAGACCGAGGGAGAGAGACCGAGCTGACTCCAGACCATTTAAAGTGCAGGGCTGCTGCATGAGCCCGTCCACCTGTCACTGTATTTACAATTACAGGTTAGAATTGCGAATCGGGAATGAATCTCCCAGCACACAATGTGTCAAAAGTTATGATGAAACTTTTCAGAGTCGCGGCTCAAGTTGGAGAAAAACCTGCACACACACACACACACACACACACACACACACAAACACATCCACACTGGTTTCTTGCCTGTCCTCTCTTCTCCATCCGCACAGTGCTCATAGTCCTTGAAGAAGAGCCGGAGTTGCCCAAGGGCGCGTCCGATTTAATTCACGTCCGTGTTCGTTCTAAAGTGGGCCGGCTTTATTCACAGTCCTGTCTGCTCCTGGGCTACTGTACCCTGCCACCGCACCTGGATTTACACAGAGAAGGCTGAGATTACAAATATTCAAATCCTTTTCTCCTCCCTAAATTACGCCTCAAGACAGCATCACAATGCTCTGTAATACTTTATTCAGATTGGATTAGTTTTTCATGGGGAGATGGGGTAATGAAATTATTACTGGAGTTTCTCTGCGATTGTAGTTCCATCTAAATAGGTTGTGTGAGTAAATTTTATTTTATTTAAGAATTTTTTTTTTAACAGTGTGTGTATATGTGTCTGTAAAGATTACCCTATGTTTAAGCTTCTTTAAAGAAAACAAGGCCAGTAGAAAGAATCCCAGGGTTTTTTTTTTTATATATATATATGTGTGTGTGTGTGTGTGTGTGTGTGTGTGTGTATATATATATATGTATACACACACACACACACATATATATATATATATATATATATATATATACACACACACACACACGCACGTATATTTATATATATATATATATATATATATATATATATATATATGTGTGTGTGTGTGTGTGTGTATATATGTATATATTTACACACGTGTATGTATGTATGTATATATGTGTGTGTGTGTGTATGTGTATATATATATATATATATATATATATATGTGTGTGTGTATATATATATATGTATATATATATATATACGTGTATATGTATATATGTGTATATATATATATGTATATATGTATGTGTATGTATGTAAAGATGTAGCTGAGAAGTGACACATCTGGGGGTTTTAGGAAAGTGTGGCTGTGTGACTAAGGATCAACTTGTGTAGCCACGCCCCCTAAAACAAGCTCATCTAATAAAGGCCACAACAATCAGTCTGAATTAAAATAGCATGTACGTATGGAGATTTTAGTACGATAACGAGGTGTACGTCGTGAAGATACTCCCATCTCTGTGATTTATACAGATATATCACTTATCTCATGTCCCAATCAAGTTAGTGCTGCTGTTGTGTGGTTTCAGGCTTGAGAAAGATCTCCAGGTCCATCCTTACTGAGATGTCATTTAGACAGCAACACTGAAATCTTGTCTTTTTTTTTTCCCTCTCTTTCTGTTTGTCAGTGTGTCATCACTGCTGCTAATTTATGCTAACATACATTTGTGTCGTTATAACCATACTGTAATTTCTGGTGTAACAAACAAACTAACAGATACAGGAAAAAAGTGTGTCGTGTGTGTCGTATTGCCACAGATGAACGCTGTGGACACTCTGGGACAGACGGCGCTGCACCGGGCGGCTCTGGCCGGTCATCTGCAGACGTGTCGAATGCTGCTGAGTTACGGCGCAGATCCAGCCGTCGTCTCGCTGCAGGGCTTCACCGCCGCGCAGATGGGCAACGAAGCCGTTCAGCAAATCCTCAACGGTAAACGCAACCACTCCACTCTGACAGCACGTGATACGTGGACATCAGAGGCTTGCGAACGCTCATAACTCCGCTTGTCTCCTGTGTAGAAAACATTCCAGTGAGGAACTCGGATGTAGACTACAGGCTTTTAGAGGCAGCTAAAGCAGGAGACCTGGACACTGTGAAGGTGACTAATGCACTCGTACATATAGGGGGAGGAAATACAAAACAGCACCGTTTTTCACTTAATATGAAATGAAGGTGTTCGGTTTCGTAATTACATGTTTGGGTCTAAAAGCAGTAATAAAAAAAATAAATAAATGAATTTTAAAAAAAGCAAGCTTTGAGTCAGACAAGATTTTGAATTAATATTAATAAGCGACAGAGCTGACAGATTTGTCGAGACATGACGTGGCGTTCTCATACGCCAAGTGTTCCCCCATGTTGGAGGACAAACATCTCTTCAAATGGAACGACATGTGTCTTTGGTGCAAGGTATATATGGTGTGTGTATGTATATATATTTGCTATGAAATCCCAAAACATCACCTCACTTTTTCTATTACCTTACTGACATTACAGCCAGCATCATTCTCTGCCACATTGCTGTAAGAGCCAAGGTACTCAGAATATTCCCTTCTGAACCAGTCGTCTTAAAGTCTCGCGTCTATCGTCAGATGTTGGGCTGGACCACTAAATGTTCTCACCCGGCCCATCAGATGAATTCACGCTCCATGACACACTCCGTGACTGTAACGGAATTGAAAGATGGATTGGAAAAAAAGATTCGTTCTTCCACTAGGTATCGAGCAACACACTCGCTCGGGGCCATAAACTCAGCTGCTGACAAAATGTGTTCATGATAACGCAAGATAAAGGTCTGGCACCTTGACAATACGGCTGAGCGATATATCGATATAATATCGATATCGTGATAAACGATTACGCAATACACTTTTCGGAGATCTCGTTGGTATGGTGATTTTTTTTTTTTTTATATAATGTTTTTTTTTTTTTGCGTTTTTAATCGTTCCAAATTAAACAGTACTGAAAGGATGCCGTCGATTTGACGTGATTTCCTGAAGACGGTCTTATGAAGCATGACGAAGCAGAATTTGAACTCATCACGCAGGGTTTTTGTACGCTGTCGAATAGGCGAAAGGATAGTCCCGCGGTGCGTGACACCGACATGAAGGAGGACGCGTGATGGTCTGGGGCTCTTTTGCTGGATCCAGAGTCGGCGACTTGCCCAGAGTGAGTGGCACCCTGAAGCAAAACTGCTCCCACAGCATTTTGCAGAGCCATGCAGTCCCCTCTCATATAGTCGGTCTGGGATTCATCCTACAGCAAGATAATGACCCAAAACATACCTCCGGGCTATGTCAGAACTACCTTGGAAGAAAAGAACAAGCCGGTAGGCTTCAAATCATGGCATGGTCTCCAGAATTAAACCCCATCGAGCTGGTGAACCGGACAGAAGGGTGAAAGCAAAGCAACCTACGAGTGCAGCACATTTGCGGGAACTTCTGCAACAGTGTTGGGAAGAATTTTCCAAACAGTGTTTGAGTTCCATCGTAGAAAGAACGCCACAGGTGTCTTCGGCCGTTATATCTGCAAAAGGTGGCTCCTTTGACGAGTTAAAAGTATTGATTCAGTTTTGTTAAACAAAAACGATTCCGTGATTTTTTTTTTTTTTTAAAAACAAAATTTTGGCTATATCTCCAATTGTTGATTTGTTCTATGCTTTCATTTCAGAGTACTCAGACATTAAATTGTGTAAAAGGTGTTGTTCTAAATGTTATGAGTGTAAGTTTTCTGTACGTTCACTCATCCTGTTGCGTTCATGTTTATATTGCTGTGTGTTTGTGTGTGTATGTGCACCGTCTCTGCAGCAACTGTGCTCTGCTCAGAACGTGAACTGCAGGGATCTGGAGGGACGTCACTCGACGCCGCTGCACTTTGCGGCAGGCTACAACCGCGTGGCTGTGGTGGAGTACCTGCTGCATCACGGCGCCGACGTCCACGCCAAAGACAAAGGGTGAGCGCGAGCTTCCGGGATAAAACGTCTGTCGGAGCACTACACTGTTTGTTTGTAACACATGAAAGGGTAAAAATTCTTGCTGCTTTAAATCACCAGTAGGCAAAAAAAAAAAATCTTTTCCTCATTATCTAATGTTTTCTTGTTTCCAAATTTATCACAGTGTCATTAACATACAAGTGTCCTTAGGATAGATGACTTCCTGTAGCGTGCTATGAGTTTCAGCCACAGAAAAAAAGACTCTTTAAAAAGAAACCAACCGAGACTGATTGTTTTGTGTGTGTGTGTGTGTGTGTGTGTGTGTGTGTGTGTGTGTGTGTGTGTGTGTGTGTGTAAGGAATAAAATACTGAGTTGTTGTTCGAGTAAAATATGGGCTGATGATGTGATGTGATCAAGTGGAGTTACTGTCACCATCCTGGAGTTGATTATTTGTCTATAACGGCACATCCCCAAGCGTTTTATTCCTCTTGCGCCACAGCAATAACAATCTACGCTACCAGTCAAAAGTTTGTGGACACTCGACTGAAATGTTTCTCATGAGCTTAAAAGCATTTTGATCTGAAGGTGTGTGATTAAACGTGTGAAATCGGTGTCGTAGATAGAAATATAATCATGCCGACGTATTCATTTTTTCATTAGAAAACTAACATTTTATTTTAAAATTTAAAAAAAAATTTTTTAAACGGACGACTCTGAGCGAGATATTCGGAAAAGCGGCCGATAAGCGTCCGGCGTCGGTGGGAACTCCTTTAATACTGTTTAAAAATCATCTCGGGGGAAATTCCTCAAGAAATCGGTCGAGAAAACGCCCAGAATACATTTCTGGAAATTCTAGGCGAAAAGGGCGTCTACTTCGAAGATGCTAAAATACTAAATTATTAATTTTAGATTTATTTTGGATCTTTTTTTTTTTTACTCACAACATAATTCCCATCGTTCCATTTGTGTTACTCCAGAGTTTTGATGACTTTATTATTATTATTATAAAATGTGTGGGGGGGGGGGTAAAATAAAGAATGAGTGTGTCTAAACTTTTGAGCGGTTGTGTATAGTTGATTAAAGAATGATCTGTTTATAGTTACAGTTTAAGGTTCTGGAACGTCCTTGAAACACACGAGGTCCTCTCATCACTTATACATTGTCATGTTATCATGGCGTTCTCTCATATCACATGCTCTTAAATAAAAAATTTCAAAAATGCAACTGGTTACAGAGAGAAGCATGAACTCCTCTGTAATGAAGACTGCCATGTCTGGGGGAGGGGAAAAGAAAGTACAGCTTTAACTCTGACTGTTATAAAGTGCTGACACTGGGACGTTAAACATCATATTACAGAAAGCTTATTTTAGTAGACTGGTGTAGAATCTGTCATGTTTAACATGTGGATAGTAGTGAAATAGTGAAGTTTTGGGGTGTGTGTGTGTATCAGAGGTCTGGTGCCGCTGCACAATGCCTGCTCGTACGGGCATTACGAAGTGGCCGAGCTGCTGGTGAGACACGGTGCGTCGGTGAACGTGGCCGACCTGTGGAAGTTTACGCCGCTGCACGAAGCTGCTGCCAAGGGCAAATACGAGATCTGCAAGCTGCTTCTGAAGGTGTGGTGCATCTCTCTCTCTCTCTCTCTCTCTCTCTCTCTCTCTCTCTCTCACACTCACACACACACACACACACACACACACACACACACTCAGAGCTGTGACTCAGCATCTCCTCCTGTCTGTCTGTTTAATTGAAACGCAAGCTTTTTACGGAACACTCGGACACAGCCCCGACCTTTTGACCTTTGCGCGAAAAGCTTCCCGGATCGCTCAGCTCAGGGTTTATTAGCGATGAACCCACTTTTATTGCTTTCCCGCTTTCATCCCCTCGCCGTAGCCCCCTTTTTTTTTTTCTTTACGGCTTCCGACCCGTAGAGGCCAGCGCATTTTAAAAGGAGCCGATATTGATGTTTTGATATTTATTAAAATGAGGGCTCCCGGTGGCCTGTTCGCATCGTAACATGCAGAGCATTCGGAAAAGCGTCAACCTGTTCAGAGCTCATAATCCTGTGCCCCCCCCTCCCCCGGAACGCTTCAATCTTTGACGTGAAAGCGTTCCGTGTCCGGCACGTCCAGAGCTTGTGACACGGTTCACGTTTTTGTGTTTGGCTGCGGTTTATAATTTTACGTTTATTCGTTTAGCTTTTCCGCCTTCTCGTTAGCTTCACCGCGCTTCTCTTCGGAAGGAATTCTGAATGTTCTTAATGTTATTATTATGATTTCCCCCCCCCCCCCCCCCCCCCTAAGTCAAAGGCTCGTTATGCTTTTCAGCATGGTGCCGACCCGACGAAGAAAAACCGTGACGGAAACACACCCTTAGACATGGTGAAAGAAGGGGACACGGATATCCAGGACCTGCTGCGAGGAGACGCTGCACTTCTGGACGCCGCGAAGAAAGGCTGCTTGGCTCGCGTGCAGAAACTCTGCAGCCCCGAGAACATCAACTGCAGAGACACGCAGGGGCGCAACTCTACCCCGCTACACCTGGCAGGTAACGGACAGCCTGCACACTTTCTGCAAAACAGTGTTTCTGTCTGACGCACAACGTTACCGTAAATAGCAGCGCTGTTTATTATTAAACCACGTCCCATAATCCCACAGCAGTCGCTGTCTAAACGCCGCTAGGTGCACTGTTAACCATAAAACAAGCAGTCGCCTCAGAGTCATGCCATTCTCATCATCTCTCCCTCGTGGTGTGGCTAGATAAAACAGGCAGAGGGGACATGTCCAATTAAAATTGGGCTTTTATCCTGAATTCAGCTCTGAGCAGGTCTCCTACCTCCAGGGTCACTTTGTCTTTCTTTTTCTGAACGCTAGATAACAAATTGTAGACTTTAGATCATATATTATATCCATTCCCACAGGCATTGGCTAGATCCGTGTCAGTGGCTTTAAAGGAACAGGGGGGAAAAAAAGCAAAAGAACCCAATAATCCCCCCAAATTTCCCATTCCCTCTAAATCCAGTGGATCAGCTAAATTTTGCTTCGTTTTTGCTTTGTACCTTGAACACCTACAACATGATCACCCACATTCAGTCCGGAGTGCGGGAGTGTGAGGAAATGATTATGCAGGGTGCTCGCATGAAACAAACGATCCAAAATATTTTAAAGGAAAGTACAGGACAACGTCGGAGGAAGTGCAGTGCAGGGTCGGAGGAAGTGCAGTGCAGGGTCGGAGGAAGTGCAGCGGGCGTGGGTGGAGGTGCAGGGTGGCGTCGGAGCGAGTGCAGGGCGGCGTCGGAGCGAGTGCAGCAAGGAAATATATATATTTTTCCACGGCCTTACAGCTGAAAAATGATTGGAATGTCTTAATGTATTTTGCTTTAAAGGTGAGTTTCTTTCACCTCACCTGTCCTTGCATGTGTTAGTCTGCATTCATGCCATGTTAAAAGGCTTTGCTTGTTGTCTTTAAATAGGAAACTAGTTAATGGGGGGAAGAAAAAAAAAATTACGAGCGAAAGCGTTCTCTGTAATAAGACAGTGAACCCTAAATAACCTCATCTCTGTATAATGATGTGTGGAAGGGAAAGGGAACAGACCCGAGTGGGGAAACATTTCAATGAAAGAAGGGGCTGTGTGATTAGCTGTGTGCGTGCGTGCGTGCGCGCAGTTGCATAAACTTCAAGCTGTGTCGTGTAACGATGGTGTTCATTAGTACGGGTCCGGCGATCTCTCTCTCTCTCTCTCTCTCTCTCTCTCTCTCTCTCTCTCTCTCTCTCTCTCCCCCTCTCTCCCCACCCCCCCCCCCCCCCCCCCCCCCCAGCAAATATACCGCGTGACTTGAATCCAGTGCGTTCTGATCATGTGTATAAATGTTTTATTTCCACAGCGGGTTATAATAACCTGGAGGTAGCGGAGTATCTTCTGGAGCACGGCGCAGACGTGAACGCGCAGGACAAAGGCGGCCTCATTCCCCTCCACAACGCAGCCTCATACGGAGTGAGTGTACAAATCAAACACGGCTGTTAAACACGCAGTTCCCGCTATCAGATTAGCTCCTCCTCCTGGCTGGGAAGTGCAGAACGAACAGACAACGTTGACAACACGTGGCTACTAGGAAAACAGATGTAGATGTGAATAATCTATACACACACACACACACACACACACACACAATGTGCTCACAAGCTTTAGAGTTTCCGTTCATGCCGCTAGCTACTGACTGTTCTGCTCATAGCTGTGCGCCGATGCGTGTGGAGTCTTTACGGCCTGCCAGGAGCGTCCCGGCTCATGCACTTTTAATGCAACAATCTGGTGCATGATTTGTTCAGGAACAGAGCTGAGTGTGAGATGATACCCTGTAGCTAGGGACAGTCCAGGCCAGATGACCGTGCCAAGCTCTAAACAAGAGATCGACGTTACAATCTTCCAAAACACGTCTGCGTGCGAGATGTTTATTGTACGTGATAACGTTACAGCAGACACAGCACGCTCAGAGCTGGATGCTTTCCTGCTGCACACTGATTGGCTGCAGGAGGATTGGTGCTTTTTGTACTTGTCCGGACACCAGTGTGATGGTGTCCATCCATACCGCTTATCCTACGCAGGGTCAGAAAGGGAGCCTGGAGCTTATCCCGGGGAACTCTGGGCACAAGGCTGGGGACACCCCGGCAGACATGCTAACCACTGAGCCACTGGTTTTGGGGGTGGTTTTTTTTTTGGCCATCACTCTGACATCATTTCCAAAGGAAACGCATCAACGTACGGTAGCAAACTACGTCTCCCAAGCCATTTAACAGAGAATATAAATTTAAAGAAGAGCCCGTGTGTAGAAGGCTCTAGCTGACTCCTACTCAGTCTTTCACTGTTTTCATGAAAGCCGATCGGGTCCACGCTGTTTGTGCGATAATCTGTAACACGCCTCATCACAACAGATTCTTCAAACATGTCAGTCCTTCTGTATTTCGCTCACGCTCCATAAGGACAGCTGTCTTCTAAAATGGCCCCTAGGCCCATGCCTCTCATGGATATAGCAGAAAGACCGAAGTGGTGGAATTAACAGGTTTGAACTTATATAAAATATATTTTTGGGGGAAAATTAGAAGAAAAAAAAAGACTGAAGTATTTAGTTACACGACTTACTTGTTTGCGAACCAAAAGGAATTCTCCTATTCCTACCATCGGACTTTGAGAGGTGTGGCCTAGAGGGGTGGGGCACCGCGACGCCAACGTGCTCAGTGTTGTCCAAGATGGCTGCCACACAGCGGTGTAATGATGAGGCATTGAAGCGAGGTTCAATACAATGCAAGAACAATACATTCAAACTGAATGCATAATACATCTTAATACTGTTCTTCATAAAATACCACATATCTTATGTGAGGTGTAAGAAGCACCTCTTTTAAACTTAATCCAGCCCACACTCCCTCCTCTGAACTGATCATCAGGATAAGCTACAGGGATTTACGAAACATGCACACCTAGCATATTCGCTTGTGAAAAATGCCAGAGGCTGGAAGATTCCCCCAAATCTATAAGGTCCGGTATGTGGGAACACTTTGGCTTGCTGGGTAACGTGACGCTGACGAGTGGAGGACCGAAACATTACAGCGTGCCTAAATGTTTGTATGTGGAGCTCGTCTCTCCGTCGCATTCAGGCAGCATTTCCCAGACGATTCAGTCCGAAAAAATTATAAATAATAATCCGATCCAAAAAAGAAGTGTCCTAAACTTGCTGCAGTGCAAAACTAAAGATCAAACCCCAGACGTGTCTAGGCACCGATTTTTTATTTTTTAATTTTTTGGCCAAATAATTCCTTTCACACCGTTTGTGCAGTGTGTTTCTGGTGAGGACACCAGAGCTGTGATTAGGCTGACTAGGCAACAGCTTGCTGATTATATAAGAGTCAGCAGGAGTCCCGGGGTGGGTCCGACAGGCCACCCAGAGGCTCTCGAATGCCTGTAGAAGGCCTGATGGAGGGCTGGTGGGTATCTCTAGCTGATCCTCACTGGGCCTTCCTTTGTTCCAGGCTGATGGAGTCCAGACTGTTATCCAACAGTGTTCACTCTAGCAAGTGACAGACAACCATTAATTTATGTGTTTTGAGTTTTTTTTTTTAATAATTCAGAGGTTTCTGAAGTTCCCCAGTCACACTATTATTTCCTACCAGTAATTACTGTTTGATGTTTGAATCTGGGAGAAAAAATGTTACCATGGTTTTATCGTACCATGTCATATACAACCTCTGTTTACGTGTGTGAAGTTGCCCGGTTTGCACCGATAAAAAGCCGTGGCTTTGTTGTAACGCAGCCGCTTGTTTTCTCCTCAGCACGTGGATATTGCGGCTCTGCTGATCAAGTACAACACGTGTGTGAACGCCACGGATAAGTGGGCATTCACTCCTCTCCACGAGGCTGCGCAAAAGGGACGCACCCAGCTGTGTGCCCTGCTGCTGGCGCACGGAGCCGACCCCACCATGAAAAACCAGGAGGGCCAGACACCACTCGACCTCGCCACGGTAATCACTTATATATGCATTTCATTCACAGGGACTTCAGCTCATACGCAAGGGCTTGCATGGCAGACGCTGTACATAGTATGACCTAACACATGTTGATGAGCTGATTTATTTTTTTTTAAACTGTTATTTAACAGAGGAGAAACTCATATTCACAGTTTATCTAGCATTTATGAATGGAGTCTCCAGTGTCGACGCTTTTTTAACAGTCAGAAAAGTCTTATTATAGGTAAGTAATTATAAGTGTATTTATAAGCGGTTAAAACAATGTGATGCACGTTTCATTAATAAATCAGAAATTGTAATTATTAGCAAAATCGCTGGGAAATACTGGCTGGACTATTTGTGTAACAGCATGGCCCATTGTGTGTGATTCCTTACGTAAAAACTATTCAGTAGATACAATTTTGCTCACACTAAAGCACAAAGAGGCTGCCGTGACCAGGAAAGAAGTCACTTTAGGGCAGGGGTGGTTTGGCAGTTAAGGCTCTGGGTTACTGATCGGAAGGTCGGGGGTTCAAGCTCCAGCACTGCCATGCTGCCACTGTTGGGCCCTTGAGCAAGGCCCTTAACCCTCTCTGCTCCAGGGGGCGCCGTATCATGGCTGACCCTGCGCTCCGACCCCAGCTCCCTGACGTGCTGGGGTATGCGAAGAAAAGAATTTCTCTGTGCTCTAATGTATACGTGACCAATAAAGACTCATTATTCTCCTTATTTAGTTTCTGTGATTGGGGTAAAAGCTATTTCTGATGGTTCTTTGGTAGCCTTGATGTCACTTTTACCAAATACGAGGTAGTTCTCCTACTTCAAATTGTACAGAATAAAATTCCAGGGGGAAAAAAAAAAAGAAATTGAGAAATCTCACTTTTAAAAACAAATATTGGCGGTAAATTTGAAACATTAGCTAGTTAACAGGTGTTTCTGTATTCAGTACATCATCAAAGCAGATTTGTATTTCTAACAAACTTCCAGAATGTGTTCTAAATAAACATGAGGTCGGATTGTTTTTAAAAAATGCGTCCAGGCCGCCGGGGCAGATGGTACTTAATCCCTGGATAGTTTCGGAACATTTATCTTGTCACACAGAGTACTTTAAAACCACCTGCCCCCCTCGTATCCGTTTGAGAACGACTGCAGGTGTTAGTATATCACATGCCCCTATACACACTGACCTTTCATTATTAGAGTTAAACACACTTCACCATAGACTAATTTGTCATCTTGTTTTTTTCCTTATTTTTATTTTATATATATTTATTCTCCCAGAACACAGCAAATACCATCGGTCTCATTTATGCCAGTGAAGGTTTGTGAGACATGTGTTTGCGTAATACAAACACGTGCTTTTTGCATGCCTGTAACATAACACACTGCTGTAAATTTTCAAATAACGACTCAAATTGTTCATCTTTATGTATGACTTTTCTTTATGTATGATCTTTATGTATGACTGTGCATCAAACACAGCCTGATTAAAAAGAAACAGAGCCAATTCGCTTTCTTTATCATGAATCACCAAGATAAATCACTATTTTCTAGTCATTTAAAATGCCCTAAATTGTACTGATGATTAAGAATGTATTAGAATGTAATTATATCTAAGGAATAAAACACACCATGATGTTATTGGAAAATAATCAACATCATGGTGTGATGAAGGAGTTACTGTTACCACCCGTGGTCGATTATTTTCCTGTTTTTCCCCTATAACAGCACGCACGGCAGTCAGAGTGGAATGAGTACAACGGCAATAATAAATTATATGAAATAAACCCCAGGATGCAAAGAAATTACTCCCAAAATTTTAAATCTAGGCCAAAATTATATCTAGACTAAATAGTGTTTACCAGATGCCAACTGGGCCATTCAAGTCTAATACGTACGTTTGTACTGACTGGTGAAGTTCCCCTCATTTGTACACCTTGCCAAACCTGTATTAGTTAAGGCTCGGGCTCACTGATCGGAAGTTCGGGGGTTCAAGTCCCAGCACTGCCAATCTCACACTTTTGGGCCCTTGAGCAAGGCTCTTAACCCTCTCTGCTCCAGGGGGCGCTGTATCATGGCTGACCCTGCACTCTGACCCCAGCTTCCTGACGTGCTGGGGTATGCGAAGAAAAGAATTTCACTGTGCTCTAATGTATACGTGATCAATAAAGACTCATCACTATCAGTCGACTCCTTTATTCAGAGATTAGTTTAAGCAAAGTACGATCTAAAGAGATTTTACAGTTTTTATTTTGTATAAATTTAAGCGTCATATTTAATAATATGAATCTTTATTGATGGACCTTTTTGTTTGCCATGTGAATAGCCTGGTTAATGACATGGCGTTAAAACTAACTAACTAAATAAATAAATAAATAACAGCACATCCCCAAACGTTTGATCCTGTTTGTACCGCAGCGATTTGCAAACAATTAAAAATGTTTATTTACGACGCGTCATACTTTACATCCATCACAGCTTCGCCTCTGACTGTTACAAAGCTGGAGACTCCTTCCATAAATGTTACACATCTCCTCAAATAAAATTAAACATCGTTAAACACACGTGTCCCGGTGAGCTGTTATATTAGAAGTGGTGATTTATTGGAATGAGCGCATTAATAAACCTGTGATTTGCAGCTGGACTATCGTCAGAGGTGGTGTTATAGAAAATGAATCAACACCTTCTGACCAATCAGGATCCAGAATTAAACAGTGCTGTGCTATACGGTGACGATGTACTGTCCTGCTTTTTAGAGATAGGTTCAATAATGTGAGTGTTTAACTCCAGCGTCTCCTCTGTGTCCTCTAGGCTGATGATATACGGGCTTTGCTGATTGACGCCATGCCTCCTGATGCCCTACCCAGCTGCTTTAAGCCTCAGGCCACAGTGGTGAGCGCTACCGTGATCTCGCCCGCCTCCACGCCGTCCTGCCTGTCAGCCGCCAGCAGCATCGATAACCTGGCCGGTCCATTGGCTGAGCTCTCTGCGTCCGGAGCATCAGGGCCTGCAGACGGAGCCACAGGGACTGAGAGGAAGGAGGGAGAGAGTGAGAGAGTGCATTTAACACAGCCTGTTTCCACCCGTTATTCACGTCAGTGTGTCTTCATCGTGATTTGGTCACGATGTATCCACAGTCCCAATGACCGTCTGCAGTAATCCATTGGATAATCAGGGCTCATTACAGATTAAAAATCAAAAGGAGGAAAAACTTACGTTCTGGTTCCGTTTCGAGTGCACAGGAATTTCATTATGTTTATAGAGAGTTTTTCCTATTACAATTATAATATACAATCTACAGTACAAAGTCTGAATAACTGTTGACGTTCCCAAATGCTGTGGGTGGGGCTAAACTTGCGTAAAGCACACGTTAAGCTTCACCGTGACCAATAATATAGCTGATGTCACTCGTCCCTCCCACACAGCTTTTAACAAAACTACGCATTAATTCTTGCGCCATTTCTTCGAGTCTAAGTGACATAGCAAATGAAGGTTACTGTAGAGAGTGAATGATGGTGTGGAGAGTGAATGATGGTGTGGAGAGTGAATGATGGTGTGGAGAGTGAATGATGGCGTGGAGAGTGAATGATGGTGTGGAGAGTGAATGATGGCGTGGAGAGTGAATGATGGCGTGGAGAGTGAATGATGGTGTGGAGAGTGAATGATGGCGTTGTGCGTGAATGATGGCGTAGTGCGTGAATGATGGCGTAGTGCGTGAATGATGGCGTAGTGCGTGAATGATGGCGTGGAGCGTGAATGATGGCGTGGAGCGTGAATGATGGCGTGGAGCGTGAATGATGGCGTGGAGCGTGAATGATGGCGTAGAGCGTGAATGATGGCGTAGAGCGTGAATGATTGCGTGGAGAGTGAGTGATTGCGTGGAGAGTGAGTGACGGCGTGGAGAGTGAAAGATAACAGAGGATAATAGAGTAGTAACTGATAATGATTAATGTTTATAATAAATATTTATTTCTGTTTTCTAGTTACCATTCTGGATATGAACATCAGCCAGTTCCTGAAGAGTTTGGGCCTCGAGCATCTGCGGGACATTTTCGAGAGGGAGCAGGTGAGAGGTCACAACTCGCTACCGAGATCTAAACACGGTTTTCAAAGCTATGCAAATGTAACGGCGTCGTTCGGCTTGCTGTCATCATGTTTCAGCATCCCCGCTCTGTCATTTCCATCCGTTCTCGCGGCAGTAGAGCAGCGTTTCATTGCTCTGCTTGATTGGTCCCTCCGCGATGCTCGGCGTCATGACGGGTGGAGGGCTGAAGGTCCTCGGCTCCGAGTTAATCACACTCCGGGTCTCGCTGGCCGCTCATTTACACATAGATGAAGGGGAACAGGCTCCTGCAGCGCCACGTGAGCAGGAAGCAGCCATGATTGTGTGGCTCTCTTCACTTCCTGCTCCTATTTCTTTTTCGTGTTCTGTTTATATTTATTGCTTTTTTTTTTTTTATTATTATTTCTTTATTTTACCATTTTGTAAAATTGTGTATATAAGATAGGATGTACAAATGTAAACAAATTATATATTAAAAATAGTCATCATTAAATAATAATAAATTATTCTTACCGTTGTTGTTGTAGTAATAAAAATAATTCGAATATATACAGTGTCTTCTACTAATATTGGCACCCTTGGTAAATATGAGCAAAGAAAGCTGTGAAAAATTGTATTTATTGTTTAAACTTTTGATCTTTTGTTCAACAAATTCACAAAAATGTTGCACTCATGGATATCAAACAATTGCAAACAAAACACAGGTTTATCCAAAAAATATATATTTATTTATTTATTTATTTAATTGTTAAATATAGGTGTGCAACAATTATTGGCACCATTTTAGTCAATACTTTGTGCTACCTCACTTTGCCAAGATAACAGCTCTGAGTCTTCTCCTATAACGCCTGATGAGGCTGGAGAATACATGGCAAGGGATCTGAGACCGTTCCTCCATACCGAATCTCTCCAGATCCTTCACATTTCGAGGTCCACGCTAGTGGACTCGCCGCTTCAGTTCTCCCCACAGGTTTTCTATGGGGTTCAGGTCAGGGGACTGGGATGGCCATGGCAGGACCTTGATTTTGTGCTCAGTAAACCATTTGTGTTGATTTTGATGTATGTTTTGGATCGTTGTCCTGCTGGAAGTCCAAACACGGCCCATTTTAAACTTTCTGGCAGAGACAGTCAGAGTCCATGATGCCATGTATCCTAACAACATGTCCAGGTCATCTGGCAGAAAAACATCCCCAAAACATTAAAGAGCCACCATCATATTTATCCGTGGACATGAGGTACTTTTCCATATGGCTACCTCTCTGTGTGCACCAAAACCACTTCTTGTGTTTATTCCCAAAAAAGCTCTATTTTGGTTTCATCTGAGCATAGAACCCGACCCCATCTGAAGTTCCAGTAGTGTCTGCAAACTGAAGACGCTCGAGTTTGTTTTTGGATGAGAGTAGAGGCTTTTTTCTTGAAACCCTTCCAAACAACTTGTGGTGATGTAGGTGACTTCGGATTGGAGTTTTGGAGACTTTCTGACCCCAAGACCCCAAAACATCTGCAGTTCTCCAGCTGTGATCCTTGCAGATTTTTTGGCCACTCGAAACGTCCTCTTCACAGTGCGTTGAGACGATATAGACACGCGTCCAATTCCAGGTTCATTCTTAACATTTCCAGTTGACTGGAACTTCTTAATTATTGCCCTGATGGTGGAAATGGGCATTTTCAATGCTTGTGCTATTTTCTTATAGCCACACCCCATTTTGTGAAGCCCAACAACCTTTTGCCGCACATCAGTTGTATTCCTTCGTCTTACCCATTGTTATGAATGACTATGGAAATTTGGCCTATGTGTTACCTCATATTTATACCCCTGTGAAGCAGGAAGTCATGGTTGAACAATTTCCTGTTCCTAGTCATTCAGGTGTACTTTAAAAAAAAAAAAAAAAAAAAAAAAGTCAAATATCAATGGGAAAATACTTCAAATGTACTTTGTCTTATACGAATTCATTGGGGTGCCAATAATTGTAGCACACCTATATTTAACAAGGATATTTTTGTTTTGATAATCCCGTGTTGTGTTTGCAATTGTTTTCATTTTTTTAAACAAAAGGTTAAACAATATAGACAATTTTTCACAGCCTTCGTGTTTACTCATATTTACCAAGTGTGCCAATATTAGTGGAGGGCACTGTGTGTATATATATTTTTATGCCATCGCATCCACATGAGCGTCGCAGTGTGCAGCATGCTCCTGTTGACGAGAGAATGAGTAACACCGCTTGGATACAGGCCTATCATAGCTGTGATTTACTGAAGTCGCCGGTGTATGAGAGAGAGCGGATGGCTGATCATGCAAGAAAGGAAGAAATGATCAAATCCGGACGAGTGCCACATTAGTGGCAGGCTGCCGCCTTATCTCGCTCGGGCTTAGCATCTCTCTCCTCTACAGGCTTTCATCTCGCTCTGCTTCTCCCCGCTGCATCCGTTAATAATAGATCTTCATCTGGGTGTGTGGGAGGGATTTTCATATAGATGACGAGAGGAATCTGCGATAAGGGTGTCTTCTGCATCACACCGTTTAATCCCCACCCGGCCATGTTATTGCGTGTATAATTCCGAGCAGGATGTTCGGCGTAATAGCATGTCGAGCAGTCGGATTTCTGCGTCTGATCGACTGTCGCTTCGTCTCGTAGATCACTCTGGACGTGTTGGCTGATATGGGCCACGAGGAGCTGAAGGAGATCGGCATCAACGCGTACGGTCACCGCCACAAGCTTATCAAAGGCATCGAGAGACTGCTGGGCGGTCAGCAAGGTCAGAACACCTTAGTCATTTAACATTGGCTTGCTTTTTTGATTATTTTCTAGAAATAAGCATGGCTAATCGAGTACTTATTATTTTATTTAATCACCTGATTTGAAATCTGCATGTTTGACATGAAATTAAAAACAGGTGCCAACCCATACCTGACATTCCACTGTGCGAGTCAGGGCACAGTCCTGATCGACCTGGCACCTGACGATAAAGAGTTTCAGTCTGTGGAAGAGGAGGTGAGTCATGATTCCTAACCTCGTTTGCAGAGTTTTTCCACTACATAAGGTACAGGAAGTAAGAAAAACAAACAAAATGCAAACAATTCGTATTGTCTTTGGTGCTGTTTTGGTCATGTTCTGTTGTATTCTGAGGGCTCATTACTGCAGATTTCACAATATTATATTATCGTAGCCTTTACATTGATCAAAGTTTGCATTAAGTAACGACATGATGCATTAATTGGGAGTTCCTTAGCTTTCAAGCTGTAGCTTTCTCCATCATTACACATCTATGGCTCACATCTCGTCTGTCCCATTGGTGGAAAATGATCCAGAACCTAACCTTCAAGTACCACTGGTTCTCGCTTGCCGATGTGACATTTATGCATCGGAGCTCTGCATTTTAGAGTACACTGCTGTAAGTTATCGTTCATAAATACACCAAAGAAATGGTCTTATTTCCTCCCGGTGAAAATGTGAATCTGGAATGATGGAGTTTTCCAGCTTGAAAGATGTGCTGATGTTATAATAAATGGATTTTTTTTTTTTGTTGAGTTTGTTCAAGTAAAATAAAACCTATTATCATTCCGATTAGACAGGTATATAATTAACACCAGTTGAATACATCGATCAGCCATAACATTAAAACCACCTGCCTAATATGGTGTTGGTCCTCCTTTTGCCACCAAAACAGCTCTGACCCGTCGAGGCACGAACTCCACAAGACCTCTGAAGGCGTGCCCTGGTATCTGGTAAGTCCTGTAAGTTGAGAGGTTGAGCCTCTATGGATTCTACTTGTTTGTCCGGCACATCCCTCCGATGCTTGATCGGATTGAGATCTGAGGAAATCAGAGGCCGAGTCAACACCTTGAACTCTTTTGTCATGTTCCTCAAACCGTTCCTGGACCGTTTTTGCAGTGTCGCAGGGCTCTGCTGGAAGAGGCCACTGCCGTTAAGGAATACCGTTGCGATGAAGGGGTGTACTTGGTCTGCAACAGTGTTTTAGGTAGGTCGTGCGTGTCAAAGTAACATCCACATGAATGCCAAGAACCAAGGTTTCCCAGCAGAACATTGCCCAGAGCATCACGCTGCCTCCACCGGCTCGCCTCCTTCCCATAGTGCATCCTGGTGCCGTCTCTTCTCCAGGTACTTGATGCGCACGCACCCCGCCTCCACATGATGTAACAGAAAACATGATTCATCAGACCAGGCCACCTTCTTTCATTGCTCCACGGTCCAATTGTAGACGCTTTCACTCTGACCGGCCTAGAGCGACACAGTCCAATACGCCGACACCTTTCTGTCATAGCCAGCATTCACTTTTTCACCAATCTGTGCTACGGTAGCTCTCCTGTGGGATCGGACCAGACGGGCTAGCCACCCCACAAGACGTGCCCTTTTGATGACGCTCGGACCCAGTCATCTAGTTATCACAATTTGTTCCTTGTCAAAGTATAGATCCTTACGCTTACCCATTTTTCCCGCTTCCCACACATCAACTTCGAGAACCGACTGTTCCCTCGCCGCGTAATATATCCCAGCCTGCCATTGTAACGAGATAATTAATGTTATTCACTTCGCCTGCCAGAGGTTTTAATGTTATGACTAATCTGTGTATATTTATTAGGGATGCAAAAAAAAATGTTTAATAAAAAGTGATTTAAAATGGTGTTCAAACAGCGCAGTCAGGTCTGTCTGATAGAAACTGGAGTGTGTGTATTGACAGGGGATTTGCATGTAAGCTTTTATATTGTCTGCAATAGTACTAAAACAGTTCACTAACGTTAACCAAAACAGACTGTTGGCAGCTACACCCACCCCCGCCCCCGAAGGTTACCAAGAAAGTATATACATGCACTCCAGTTTCTACCTTTAGACAAGTGATTTGTGAAAATATTGTCCAAAATGTACTGAGATTTGATAGCTTATGCTGTAGAAAAGTCCTGTGAAATACGAGCCGTAGAGCATAGAGTCATAGTCGTGTTTTTTCTTGTGCGTGGTTTAGCTTCAGAGCACGATCAGAGAGCACAGGGATGGAGGAAACGCTGGCGGAGTCTTCAGCAGATACAACATCCTGAAGGTAAGCGAGCGCTAAACATGGAGCTTGTAGAAAACGAACACGCACTCATTAAAGTGATAAATGTTTAATTGCTGCATTTGTTATAGAGGCATTGCTGGTGGGGATAAATAAGGCTCGGTGTGTGTGTTTTTGCGTGTGTGTGTGTGGGCACGTGCAGATCCAGAAAGTGGTGAATAAGAAGCTGAGAGAGAGATACGCACACAGACAGAAAGAGATCGCTGACGAAAATCACAACCACCACAACGAGCGCATGCTATTCCACGGTATGACTTCTGTTACTAATGCCAAGCTAACACGAACATGTTTTAGCTGGGGGTTGTGTTTTTTTTGTTTTGTTTTTTTATATATATATATATATATATATATATATATATATATTTATATATATTTATATATATTTATATATATTTATATATTTTAGAACTAGGTAGTGGAGTCCGGTAATTTTCTGGAGCATAAAGTGGCGGTCACACTGGACTGTACTCGTTTGGTCTGCGGCTCTTTAAAGCTGCGTTTACGCTACCTATTTTTATTTATTTAATTTTTTTTTTAAATAGTAAATTGCCAACTGGAGTGCTTTTGTGCAATCCATGCGTCTCGCAGCTAATCCTAACAACACAGCCGTGCGTGGTGATAAAACACATCACCACTGATCACATGGTTGGATCTCAGACTTGTGTATTTTATGCTTTGACACATTGTGAAGCTTCTAACAAAACCCTCCATCTTAGGTCCATCTCTGCCCTCCTCCTTACAGTATCATCTAGCAGATGCTTTAAGGCAACCTTACATTTCACCAGTAGGGGGCAGTGAAGTCGTTTTAAAGGCCGGACCGACAATAAATAACGAATAAACCACTTGTCCTGTTCTAGGACACCGACACTGATGTAGTGACCACAGTCGATTCCTTCCCTATAACAGCACAACACGAGTGATTTGTTCCTCTTAAAACACAGGAGTTTGCAAACAATTTTATTTATTAAAGACCAGAACATCATACTTTTTATCCGTTTGCGGTTATGTTTAATGCTGTGAAATGTCCATGAGACAGGTTATCACTTACATTATAGCAGTTGTTCAAGTAGAAACAATACTATATTATAGCAGTTATAACTAACTGCTGGTTCATGAATATAGGCCTGTGATTTATAATATTTTTCAAAAGCAATACGTCTTCAGCCAGACAGAATTTAGGAAGAGGAGTGATTTAATGTCAGCCGTGTGCCAAAACTCGTGCTTTTTGTTCTCCCTGCGCAGGCTCTCCCTTCATTAACGCCATCATCCATAAAGGTTTTGACGAGAGACACGCCTACATCGGGGGAATGTTCGGAGCGGGGATCTACTTTGCTGAGAATTCATCTAAGAGCAACCAATACGTGTACGGCATCGGCGGCGGCACCGGCTGCCCCACACACAAAGACCGCTCCTGCTACGTCTGCCACAGGTACAGCAGCTCTTACTATAGCAGTGTGTTTAAATAACCAGCGGCTGGCGCTGTAGACTCATCATTATCACGTTGTGCAGGCAGATGCTGTTCTGTCGCGTGACCCTGGGCAAATCCTTCCTGCAGTTCAGCGCCATGAAAATGGCCCATGCTCCTCCGGGGCACCACTCAGTCATCGGGCGGCCCAGCGTCAACGGCCTGGCCTACGCCGAGTACGTCATCTACAGAGGCGAGCAGGTCAGTGTTCACTCTTTTGGTGGAAGTCCCTGTCTCCAGATCATTCATCAATTGCGATGAGGCTCCTCAGATTAACTTCTCGTGTTTGTGTGGGGTTTTTTTTTTATTAGTTTGAACCACAAATCAGCATTTCAGACCACCCATGTGACTCAGAATAACACATCACATGTCTGTCTTTAATGTTTAGTGTTGACATATCACTGTGGTACAAGTGGAATACTACGCTTCGTTCTAGATTTAAAATGAGGGCTTGTATAGAAGGAAAATGATCATTAATGGTGGTAGTAATAACAATAATACTGCTAATTTTAAAAAAAATATACACGGCCTGTACAAGGCACGTTGCGTAGAAGACTGGAAATAAAAGGGGGCTCACACACACCACAGGAAGTTGTTTAAGTCTTTTTTCGTTTTTAAACAGGAGACGTTTTCTTCCCTACGAGTGTAAATGCATGTGGTTAAAATCTTATCAGGATCCAATCTGCTGAAACAGGATGCATTAAAACGGCCAGGTGGAAATGGGATCTAATAGCTCTCAGGGTTACAGGAATAGAATTCCAGAGATTGTTGCCATGGTGACTAATGACTGACTGGGCCCAGTGTTCTCAGAAGGTACAGCAGGGAAGCTACACAGCTGAATAGAGGGCCCAGTTGCCACAAGGGGGAGCAGACAGAATGCAAATGGAGCTGGAGGAGAAAGATGGTGGTGGCGGTAATAATAATAATAATAATAATAATAATAATAATAATAATAATAATAACATATATATATTTTGTAAAGGAAAGAAACGAATACATCGGCGCGATTATATTTTTGTCTACGACAACGCTTTCACACATTAAATCACACACCTTCAGGTCAAAAGGTCTTTAAGCTCACGAGAAACATTTCAGTCGAGTGTCCACAAACTTTTGACCGGTAGTGTAAGTGTAAATGAAGCACGTGCTTATGAGGGCGTAGCAGCGGTGTCCTGAAAAATACTCCTCATCACGTGCTGTTCTAAACGCCTTAGCTTGGATCACTCACTGTGTTTCCCTTTTCGTACAGGCGTACCCGGAGTACCTCATCACGTACCAGATCATGAAGCCGGAGAGCACGGCCCAGCCGCCAGCCGCAGCAGAGCAGAAGTCTTGAGTGTCCAGAGCTGTTCTCCGTCACTCTGCTCAGACTGTTACCACACTCCTTCACACACATTCTGGCCTCCAGCTCATCCTCTCCATCGTTCTCCGGCCCTCGCACCTGACCCCGCTGACTCTCAGCTCACACCTGCAGCGGTAGTGTTTTTAAGCAAACCCCTCCTCCACTACATGTTTACTGAATGAGGGCTGAAGTGATCGAAGACAAGTGACTTAATTTCCATAGCTTTTTCTCATTTAATAAAATCATCCAGTGTACACCCCCCCCCCCCCCCCTTTTTTTTTTTTTTTTTTTTTATTTTTAAACCCCCCCAAGTGTCCTTTCTTTAAACCATTTTATTGTGAATTATTTTAAACCTTAACACACTACACGATGGACCGGATCACCGTAAACGCTCCACGGACCTGCCATGTTTTTTTTTTTTTTTCCATAATCCTGTTCCGTGGAGCCTCTCGTCTCGGACTGTTTCTCGTGAAAGCCTTTTGGAAGTTGGACAGGTGTGAAGAGCAAACAGTTTTCCAATTTGAGCCTTTAATAGCAAAATGTTTAACACTTTTGGATTTTTGTTTGTTTGTTTTTGACTTTGCACAAGTAAAAGTCAGACGTATCTCCTCCGTTAGCATATCTGGATTCTAAAAATGCATCGTTTTAAAAGGACTTGCACTTTTAGGCAGGGTTTAACTTATTCTAATGAAACCGTGAAATGGCATTTACGGAAACGAGCGTTTCCTGTAATGATTGTGACGGATGCGGGCTTCGGTGAAAGCTCTCCCGTGTGTGCGCTCGTGTTTTTCTGATGAAGAGTGGCTTCATTAGTGGAGCTTTTTCTTTCCTCTTCTCTGATCGCTTTGTCTGCTTTCAGTAACATTTTTACATTATCGAGTTGTTGTTTTTTTGTTGTTGTTTTTTTTTGGATGACAGCAGAGCGATCTGTATTTTCGGTCTCATTCCAGCGTAATCTCTCGCAGAGGTCCCCGACCCCCGGAGACACTACTGACATTTCGGCATCACGGATGCACATTCACGGGTTGTGTAAAACAGTTTGGGATGTGAACATGCCCCTGGAGAGTTCTGTTTGGCTCGAGGTTGCTGTTTTGTTTGTTTTTGTTTTGTTTTGTTTTTTTTTTAAAATAATTTTAAGTGGATTGTATGGTATTCCACTTCTCCACCAACACAGTACTGGTGCTCTACAGGGAATCAGTTTTTTTTTTTTTTTTTTAAATAACCAGCCCACGTTTTTCACCATTCGAAGATGTGAACTATTATGTAACATGACCAGGTGTAGGAGTTTCCTAATGGGGGGAAAAAAAAAAAAAAAAACCCGTGTAGGATGGTTTGAGAACATATTCTACCATTCAAGGTCAAATCTTTCAGCATCTATACACAGTACAGATATTATCCTAGATAATAATCACATGCAAGATGGCACGTTTTTGTTTCTGTTCGAGAAACTACACTAACGAACACTCTCTTTTTTTTTTCTTTTTTTTTATAAAGTTTTTCAGCTAAGAGTGCTATTTCTTCCTGCCAGCTATGATTCATACTTGTGATATATAAATTTTGATTGAATTATTTAAAAACACCATTCACGTCTTATTTAAATAACTGGGTGTTGTCATGGCAACAAGCAACCGGACATCGCCGGTTCTCGGTTCCAGCCCAGCGGCATTTTAGCGCTGGGAAGAAACGGAGAAACCCAGCTATGGAAACGTACAGAAGGTTTTTTTTGTTGGTTTGTTTGTTTGTTTGTTTGTTTGTTTGGGGTTATTATTTGTTTGGCACCAGCACCACGTTGGTGAGAAAGGGCACAAACGTCTTTTTCGCCTCTCAGCCTGAATCACTTCACATGTTTCACTCGTATCTAATTATTTCCTATTGTTTTTTTTTTGTTTGTTTAATTATACTTTCATCAGAATGTGATGAGCTATTTACCACAAGCAGACTAATTGAACAGTCCTCAGTCGTGTAAACAAGTCTTAATAAAGTACAGGTCATATGTTCTCCTCATGTCGGGTTTGTCATCCGTCCCCCTTTTACCACCGGTGTGGTCTTTCGCTCTCGCTTTCACTCACTCCTGTTCCATGGAAAAATCACATTCTTCTGATCTGAACTGATTGCACAGCAGGTGTGCGGGTTTGGTCGCAAAGTGACTTCCTGTTAGTTTGAAATGTTTGCACGTTATGGCTGATTATCATCATCGCACACAGACCGGGGGCGGGGTGATGGTATAATCAGACCTCTTACACACATGATACCCTAGGGAGGAAAAAAAGCCTGTAAATAAATGTAAAATAAATATATTCATATCCAACTTAATCCAGCTATTCGATATGTTGTGCTTTCCAGCTCCCCGGGCCCCATGTCTCAAACTGTTAGTGTATTTATGGTTTCAGCTAGCTAGAAGCGTGAACTGTGTCTCTCAACAACTGTTCCCCCACATGCAGTATTTAGTCCTTCACACCTCTGAACCAGAGCGACTTCATTTATATTTCAAACATTTTCTAATAGCTTATAAGAGCTAAATATAACTAGATCTATAAATCTAGAGGTTGTTGATTGGATATTAATATACATTCTTGTGCAAGTTGTTTAATGTTCCCTTATTTTCCTTGTTAAACGTTTTTGCAAACATCCAATAAAAAAAATTTGAAGTATATATATTTTTCATACTGTGGCAGTATACTGTGAAGTATTGTGATTCGTATTGTACAGCTGGAATACATTTTGATATCTTGGCTATAGCGCTAGGACAAAATTTGGCTTTTCACAATAAAAAAAAAATAACCGCACAAAAACCGTGCCTTCAGTGAAGTTGCAGATGCGAATGGACTGCACAAGGGGGCGCTGTGAGTCCATTTATGCCATGAATTGTTTAAAAAAAAAAACATAAACGTATTAATGAATCACACCAGACCGTCATTAAAGAACGTTGTTATATTTGACAATGGAAGTCAAGGAATAAATAAAACATACATACACAACAAATCGTTTTAAAAATCGAACCGACTGATATTGCCATCGGCAGTCTAAACGTCTCGGTCGACGGATACAGTAAAAAGTATTGCATTCATCAGTGATGTGGTGACGGACCATGGGATTTGCATGGACACAAAGTAAAGCTCTAACGGGCGTAACAAACGCACAGTATTCAGCTGTTGTATCTACTCCGGTCATGTGCAAAACAAAACCTCAGCATATTGCATCACTTAAAAGTGCTCTTAAAAAAGAAAGAGAGGAAGGGGAAAAAAAAAAAAAAAAAAAAAGGTTCCCACATTCGTCAGGAAAAGTGAAATGATTAAACCCTCACTTCTATAGTGAGATGAACTCTACTCTTCAAAGCAAGCTGGAGTCTCTTACTGAGCCGTGTCGTAACATAAACATTCAGAAGACTGCAGGAATCTCGATCTATCTTCACTCTGGTTATATATTTATCCAACGCGGTCGTACAGAGCAGCAAGAGTTGCAGCCGCGAACGGAACCACATTTACATGAGAAATAAAGGTTACAGTGGTTAGACCTATCAAAGTGTACCCTTCACGAAACAAATCCGTACCAAAATCATCATAAAAAAGGAGAACATTCTGTTCTGGAGAATTCCACAGACTTTTTTTTTTCTTTTTTTTTTTTAAATATATCTGCAATGTATACAGCAGAAATAACGCCCAAGCCGGCTACTGTACAAATTATTAGAGACACAAACCAAGACATCAAGAGCGTGATCATACAGTGTGATAGACATCTGAAAACAACAGTGCTTTGGTGGCAACTGGGAAGAGGCAGGGAGATGTTATTGCTCTGTTTCGGTTGAGAGACGGAGACGTATTGCAAGTTGAAACGTTTTAGTCGAGAGTTGCCTGTCCATCTGCCTTTTGAAGATCCGATCCCACAGGGAAGGTGATGCGCAGGATGCGATGGCCCAGACAGTCCCCGGCGTGTCCTGTACCTTCTCTACAAGGCACTGACCCAAAAAAACAAATGAGACATGCTGCATGAAGCCCATCACCTTGAGCAGGTTCGGTCTGTGCAGGACAAGCTCAGTCGTTTTCTTTCTGACTGAGAAACGAAGGAGGACGATAACAGAAAGCCAACAGTCCCGGACAAGTGTGCAGCACCTGCTACAGCTGAAGGGCCTACTGCTGTCAGGAAGTGTGACCATGAGGAAAGGGGGATGCATGTCCCTACCCCCACAGCTTTCATTCAAACCACACAGCAGGGCTTTGGAAGAACCCGAGATGCCTTGCCCTCACAGATGAACACAAGTTTGTTGTTCTTTGTCGAGTTCATGATTCATTCCTGGAGACCCCCTCCCAGCCAACCAGCCACCAATCAAACTTCTAGATGTTGGGGTGAAAATTGGTGCCGATTCCCTGAAGCCCCTCAGGGGGACTGTCCACACTAGCATCCTTCATTAGTGTGGCCTCTGTTTACAGCACAAGTCTGAAAGGTCTTGCCATTCGTGGCTTGAACATTTGATCAGCAGCTGGGTGAGGTGGTGATAGGACTCTGCAAGTAGGAGAGGTTAGTGGGCTGCCCGTGTGGCCCCACCGGCCCCATAGGGAAGCTGAAGATGAAGGGTGAGCTTGTTGATGGGGAAGACTTAGGGCCCAGGGTGGCTGACGGGCTGGCTGCCTCCACTGAGCATGACGTGGCCAGCACCTGTGACTCAAACTGCAGCAGCTGGCCCATGAAGCTGAAGTTGGGTGAGATGATGCTGCGCCGCTGCTTGACAAACTCGAAAGCCTCGTCCAGGCACACGCGCTTCTTCTTCATGAGGTATGCCAGGCAAATGGTGGCTGAGCGTGAAATCCCTGCTTGACAGTGAACGAGGACGCGCCCGTTGGAGTCTTTCACCGAGTCTGTAGGGGGGAAGAAAAAAGATGTTCAATTTAAAAAGCAGGTACGTACTGTTCCAGTAGACCTTTAGCACATCCTGCATTATGCTGACAGCCTGAAATGATGGCCTGGATAATTGTCAAAAGTTACACACGCACAAAAAAAAGGCACCGACACTGTCTGATAACTCTAAACGGTATCTATGGTTCAAAAGCAGGCCGACACCTCCAGTGAGAGAACAGTTCTCACACCAATAATACCGCCTCGGGTGTGTTTCACACCCTTCACCCCAGCGGAGCATGTAAACGTCGACACCCTGCCATTACTAACAAGATGCCTGTCATTAATTTGGAAGTGAGACGTCAGCGGCGACACAAACGGGAGAGAACAATCTTTTTCTTCCTAGCGATGAACCGTCTGAACTTAATTTCCTACATGTTCTTAAGGTTGATTAAAGCAACGGCATAGAGGAAACTATTCTGCTTCTTGCTTCTTCAGCCATTCTTTGATAGAACCGCAGACACCCTTCTGCAGGATGTAAAATTCCTTAGATTACAGTAACAACAAAACAAAACAAAAAAATCATTGCCAGATCTATCAGGTTCATCGAAAGGTAGCGTAGCTCTAAATATTCTTTTCTAGCAGCTTTTTTTTTTTGTAACTAAAATTATGTCTCGTCAGGTTTCACCATGCACGTGTATAATGACTGAAGGAACCGAGTGCTGCTGAGTGGTGGATGAGTCAGACCCCAGTCCCTGAGCGCCGCACTCTGATGCATTCATACATGCTCGCGTACCCCCCCCCTCCCACCCCTTCCTTTTTCAGCATTGAGTTTTGTTGCAGGTAATGTACGCTGCACTGAAATCGGATCTTGAGGATGCCCCGCTCGTCTCCACCACCCACGGTCTCAGAAATCCCAGCCTGAGGGAGAACCACCCATACTGCAATCCAACCCATCCCTCAGTACAAGCAGCAAGAGCAGATCTTCCTGCATCTCTGGCCATTTCTAAATCTTCCACCCATTTGTAATACATCACCCATCAACGAAGCACAAATGAATGCACGCATAGCAGATGCTTTCAGGATGGAGAAATGGATGAGAGATTAAAACAGTGGGTGTGATGCGAATAACCTAAACAGAGTTCTGTGTAATGCAGATGAGTCTGTTAATCACTGATAGATATGGAGCCATTCGCAAAAGACGAGAAAAACAACGTAAAGCAGCAACGCCGAGCGAAACCCATTTCCAACAATTTACTCAACACCGATTCAGTCCCGCCCAGTTCTGGGCAGATTTGCGCATGCTGGGAAACGGGAAAGACGGGATGAGATTAGAAATCACTGAGCTCACCTATGAAGTCGATGGCTTCGATGAACCAGGAGCTGATGTCCTCCTTGTGGTTGTCCTCCACTGGGATGCACTTATACTGGTAGGCTCCTTCGAAGTGGTTGGGACAACTTGAAGACACATTCAGCAAAGCAGAGATGCCCATGCCATCCAACATGTCCTTTTTGGACGCGTGAAAGGCACTGCCGAGAAACAGGAAGGGAAGGATCTCCACGGGTCCGCCCTGTAAGAAAATATCAACATACAATTCAAGAAAAATGTACCTACTTCACTTGCTTGCTTTGAAAATAGCCAGGTTACTAGATTGCAGATTTGCATTTACATTAATCCACTTTCAGAAAACAACAGCACCAAAGTGGACTTTTTTTGTGTGTGTCACTGGCACGGTGGACTCAAGGGTACATCTTATGTACCTTTTAATATGCACTTTTTCACCTTTTATACCCAAATAGACTGTAAAGATTTAAATGCACTACAGGCAACTTTCTAGGTAAAAGATACATACCAAAGGTTCAAAAGGTGTACACTTATTATTATTATTATTATTATTATTATTATTATTATTATTATTTTATCCATCCATCTTCTATACCGCTTATCCGTTTCAGGGTCACGGGGAACCTGGAGCCTATCCCAGGGTGCATCGGGCACAAGGCGGGGTACACCCTGGACAGGATTATTATTATTATTATTATCATTATTATTATTATTATTATTATTTTATCCATCCATCTTCTATACCGCTTATCCGTTTCAGGGTCACGGGGAACCTGGAGCCTATCCCAGGGAGCATCGGGCACAAGGCGGGGTACACCCTGGACAGGATTATTATTATTATTATTATTATTATTATTATTATTATTATTAATCATGCTATCATGCTTGGCCGGAACTGGAAGCAGCCATATTGATTTGAGGTTGCTGACCTGCTTTTAAGCCAAGGCCAGGAAGTGATGGACGAGTAAAACAGAGCCGAGTAAAGATAGCTACCGGTCGGAAAAATGAGAGCTTAATGACACCAATCGATGGACCATTAAGGCTCCATTTTGTAGCCCAGGTTACTGTAGGTCAGCTAATGCGCTTTTGGACATCAGAGTCGTCGAACCACTGCTCCCCCCCCCCCCCCCCCCCCCCCCCCAAAACCCCCCAAACACCCCCCCAGGGATCTATGTGAGCTTGAAAGCAAAGCTGATGGTGATGGATCTCACCTGGTCGTGTTGTGGAGTTGCGCAGGAGCTACAGCTCGTCTCGGTGCTGCTCTGAGCCGCGGGCATCGGCAGAGATTTACTCTTTAAACAGTAGTCTGGATATTGAGAGAAAAATCGGTCGTAGCCCCCTGTGAAGAACAAAGATTCCAGATGTCCTTAAGGTGTTAAACACCAGTCCTGTATATCTAATATTCTGTAAAGATTGGATCCGAAATACGACCAGGAATTCACAGGTTTATGGGATTTCATGTCATAAAATAGGCTACAGGTTTGCGCTAAATCTGCGCCTGCGGTTCCAAGTCTCCCAGAGACAGACACATTTCGGAACAAAGACTTTTTCACTGGAAGAGAAATGTTCTCTTAAAGGCGTGCCATCTTTATTATTTATTTTTGGATGCAGAATTGATAGCCTTGTTCATAGCCCTGCACGGCTTTCTGTCTATCTATCTAACCACACTCCTCTAAATGTTTCCATTCTCACTGAGGGAT